>NW_022451696.1:0-1291 GCF_009761245.1 Sapajus apella
AAACCCCATCTCCACCAAAAATATAAAAATTAGCTGGGCATGGTGACGTGTGCCTGTGATCTCAGCTACTCAGAAGCCTGAGGCAGGAGAATCACTTGAACCCAGGCAGCGGAGGTTGCAGTGAGCCAAGATCCTGCCATTGCACTCCAGCCTGGGCACAGAGCGAGACTCCATCACACACACAAAAAAAAGACACATGTCTAACGAGGCCAGACATGAAATGGCATATTCTGAGGCATGCCATCCATGAGTCAGCAATAGCCATCCACAGTCATTGAGACCAGAGCTATGGGAGGTGGGTGTGGCCGGAGAATGGCCCAAGGAACCAACAGCGGCAGAAGCGTCTGAGGCACCTGAACTGGAGCAACTCCATCTTGAACAGAAGCTGTGTAAAAGGAAGCTGAGACCTGCCAGGCTGCTGCATTCCCAGGTGGTGAAGACATTCTAAGTCACAGGATGATATGGGAGGTCAGCACAAGATACAGGTCATAAAAACCTTGCTGATAAAACAGGGTGCCATAAAGGAGCTGGCCAAAACCCACTAAAACCAAGATGGTCACAAGCGTGACCTCTGGTCATGCTCACCGCTACACTCCCACCAGCGCCAGGACAGTTATGAGTGCCATGACCATGTCAGGAAGTTACCCTAGGTGGTTTAAAGAGGGGAGGCATGAATATTCCACCCCTTGCTTAGCATATCATCAAGAAATAACCATTAAATGGTTATGCTGTGTCTATCGGGTAGAAGAGGGCAAGGGCAGGAAGGACGAGAAGGGAAAGTGCACAGCCCCCATGACCCGCCAGGAGAGCCCTTCACACCCACACATTTAATTTCCCAGCTTCCCAGGAAGCTGGCCAGTGGGATTGGGGCACAGGAGGCAGGACCCAGTGCCCCCAACGCCCCTGGTGTCCTCCACCTGGACCATCCAAAAGAAGGTGACTGGGCCGGGCGCGGTGGCTCAAGTCTGTAATCCCAGCACTTTGGGAGGCCAAGGCAGGTGGATCACAAGGTCAAGAGATCAAGACCATCCTGGTCAACATGGTGAAACCCTGTCTCTACTAAAAATACAAAAGATTAGCTTGGCCATGGTGGCACGTGCCTGTAATCCCAGCTACTGAGGAGGCTGAGGCAGGAGAATTGTCTGAAACCAGGAGGCAGAGGTTGCGGTGAGCCGAGATCGCGCCATTGCACTCCAGCCTGGGTAACAAGAGAGAAACTCCAACTCAAAAAAAAAGTGAGCAAATCAATAAACCCTCTGTACTTTTATTATTCTCATTGTTTTGATGATTT
>NW_022451697.1:0-688 GCF_009761245.1 Sapajus apella
CTAAAACAAAAACGGAACTATGTAGCAGAATGATTGTCAAGGTGTATATTAAACTTACAGAGTTAAACAATTGTGTGAATGTAGTAGTTGACTAACCATTTCTTTGGAGAATCTGGAAAGAGATATTTCCAGCCATATACAGACTCTTAAGAATTAGCTTTAAGATCGCATCTGAATCATACAGGAAACGTCTCTTACAAACTGCTCCACTCTGTGTTCGGTCAACTTCAGAAGACGCATCTATGTTTAGATTCTGTGAGTTAGAAACACTTTTCTCCAAAAAGCTGCGTTTGGATATTCCTGAGTGAATGGGAGTATAAGGTTTAATGATAAATATCTGGCTCTAAAACAATAACGGATCTGTGTAGCAGAATGATTGTCAAGGTGTATATTAAACTTACAGTGTTAAACAATTGCGTGAATGCAGCAGTTCTCTAACCGTTTCTTTAGAGAATCTGGAAAGAGATATTTCCAACCATACTCAGACTCTTAAGAATTAGCTTTAAGATCGCATCTAAATCATACGAGAAACGTCTCTTTCAAACTACTCCACTGTGTGTTGGTTCACCTTCGAAGTTGCATCTATGTTTAGATTCTGCCAGTTAGAAACACGATTCTCCAAAAAGCTGCGTTTGGATATTCCTGAGTGAATGGGAGTATAGGGTTTAATGAGAAATATCTGGCTCTA
>NW_022451697.1:788-1291 GCF_009761245.1 Sapajus apella
TTTGGAGAATCTGGAAAGAGATGTTTCCAGCCATATACAGACTCTTATGAATTAGCTTTAATATCGCATGTGAATCATACGAGAAACGTCTCTTTCAAACTGCTCCACTCTGTGTTCGTTCACCTTCAGAAGACGCATCTATAATTATATTCTGAGAGTTAGAAACACGTTGCTCCAAAAAGCTGCGTTTGGATATTCCTGAGTGAATGGGAGTACAAGGTTTAGTGAGAAATATCTAGCTCTAAAACAATAACGGAACTATGTAGCAGAATGATTGTCAAGGTGTATATTAAACTTACAGAGTTAAACAATTGCGTGAATGTAGCAGTTCACTAACTGTTTCTTAAGAGGATCTGGAAAGAGATATTTCCACCCATACTCAGACTCTTAAGAATTAGCTTTAACATCGCATCTAAATCATACGAGAAGCGTCTCTTTCAAACTGCTCCAATGTTAGTTCGCTCACCTTCGGAAGTTGCATCTATGTTTAGATTCTACCAGTT
>NW_022451698.1:0-736 GCF_009761245.1 Sapajus apella
CCCAAAGAAAGTGTTGATGAACTGCTACATTCACACAATTGTTTAACTATGTAAGTTTAATATACACCTTGACAATCATTCTGTTACATAGCTCCGTTTTTGTTTTAGAGCAAGATATTTCTCATTAAACCCTATACTCCCATTGACTCAGGAATATCCAAACGCAGATTTTTGGAGAAACGTCTTTATAACTCGCAGCATCTAGACATAGATTCAACTTCCGAAGGTGAACGAACACACAGTGGAGCATTTTGAAAGAGACGTTTCTCGTATCATTTAGATGCGATCTTAAAGCTAATTCTTAAGAGTCTGAAAGCGGCTAAAAATATCTCTTTCCAGATTCTCCAAAGAAAGGGTTAGTGAACTGCTACATTCACACAATTGTTTCACTCTGTAAGTTTAATATACACCTTGGCAATCATTCTGCTACATAGCTCCATATTTGTTTTAAAGCCAGATATTTCTCATTAAACCCTATACTCCCATTCACTCAGGAATATCCAAACGCAGCTTTTTGGAGAAACGTGTTTCTAACTCGCAAAATCTAATCATAGATGCAACTTCCGAAGGTGAACCAACACACAGTGGAGCAGTTTGAAAGAGACGTTTCTCGTATCATTTAGATACGGTCTTAAAGCTAATTCTTAAGAGTCTGTATGAGGCTCTATATATCTCCTTCCAGATTCTCCAAAGACAGGGTTGGTGAACTGCTACATTCACACAATTGTTTACCTCT
>NW_022451698.1:836-1291 GCF_009761245.1 Sapajus apella
TTCTTGTATCATTTAGATGCGATCTTAAAGCTAATTCTTAAGAGTCTGTATAAAGCTGGAAATATCTCTTTCCAGATTCTCCAAAGAAAGGGTTGGTGAATTGCTACATTCACACAATTGTTTAACTCTGTACGTTTAATATACACCTTGACAATCATTCTGTTACATAGATCCGTTTTTGTTTTAGAGCAAGGTATTTCTCATTAAACCCTATACTCCCATTCACTCAGGAATATCCAAACGCAGCTTTTTGGAGAAACGGCATTCTAACTCTCAGAGTCTAAACATAGATGCAACTTCCTAAGGTGAACGAACACAGTGGAGCAGTTTCAAAAAAGACCTTTCTCGTATGATTTAGATGCGATCTTAAAGCTAATTCTTAAGAGTCTGTATATGGCTGTAAATATCTCTTTCCAGATTCTCCAAAGAATGGGTTGGTGAACTGCTACATTCAC
>NW_022451699.1:0-1291 GCF_009761245.1 Sapajus apella
GCCACTTCCCATCAGCCTGTCCCTTCAGCGGTCACTGAAAGATCCCAAGGTGGGAGGGTGGGGACATTAGAACCAGGAGAAAAGCTGACACAAAGTAGTTATGGGACAAAGTGTCCGCGACAGGCAGAAGAGAAAATTCTGCCAGTTGATGGGGAAGAAAGGCAGTCAGAGGGCTTAGACACTGAGGGGGACGAACATCTCCATGTACACTCTCATCTCTTGTAGTCACAAAGCGATATTCATGCGGAGGGCCCTGCGTCATGTACTGCTCTAAAAGAGGTGCGGGTAAGAGGCCCTGCGCCGAGGTGCAGTGACCCTGCAGGCCAGCCCTCCAGCCTCCTTCCACAGCGGGGGCTGGGTGCCCTTCTGCCACCTGAGACAGACCCCATACACCATAGCCCCAATGACTGTTCTCTCTGCCTCCCCCAAATCCTCCTCCAACTCCTCCTCTCTGCAGGCACCTCAGAGGTGCTACCAAGAAACAGCAGCAACCCTGGACTCGAGCTCCAGAACAATCGGTCAACTGAATGACACCATTCAGTTGTTGGTAAGAGTCCAGTGGGGTCCCCGATTCCACACTGCCGATCCTGGACTACAGTTTCCCCTTGGGGCCCTCAAAAAAGGGCTGGGGGACCCTGGTGCCAAGGACAAATGGGGAGCTGGGGCACACAGGCCTTACCTGGAGGGACCCAGAACAGGGACATGCAGCATGGCTCTTCTGTTGCTGACCACTTTCCCGACTCTCTCTTCACCACACACCCCTGCTCAGGTCTTTGCCACACACGCCTCGGGGCTGTGACATCTCGAAGTGCTAGCCTGACTGGTGGTCAGGGGCCCTGTATTCCTGCTGTGACTCAGTCCCTAATTTGCTATTTGACTCTGAACGAGCCGCCTCTGCTCCTTGGCCTCCTATTTCCACAGGAGGTAGAGTATCAGAGGTCTCTGTTAGCTCTGAGAGTCTGAGATTTAAAGGCCCCTTAGAATGGAAACCTCAAGGACAAGGACTCCTGTCCTTTTCTGTCCTACGTCTCTGCTGTGAAGAACCGTACCTGGCCCATATGTGCTCAGTAAATATTTATGAAATGAATAGTTTTCTAAATCACAAGCTGACAGAAGGGGCCCCTTAATCAAACTTCATCTCTAGAGGTTGATGTTACTGTCCTTTCGAGAGAATCCAGATGCAGACTTGGAGTTCTGTGGCTGTGGGCAAAAACCAACAAAGACTCTCTGTCCTTGGGAGCTTGAGGAGAGTTCACCAGTTTGTGTTCCCACTGAATCTGAGAAATTTGCC
>NW_022451700.1:0-1291 GCF_009761245.1 Sapajus apella
ATCTATATTTAGATTCTCCGAGTTAGAAACAAGTTTCTCCAAAAAGCCGCGTTTTGATATTCCTGAGTCTATGGGAATATAGGGTTTAATGAGAAATATCTGGCAGTAAGACAAAAATAGAGCTATGTAGCAGAATCATTGTCAATGTGTGTATTAAACTTACAGAGTTAAAAAACTGTGTGAATGTAGCAGTTCGCTAACCCTTTTTTTGGAGAATCTGGAAAGAGATATTTCCAGCCATATACAGACACTTAATAATTAGCTTTAAGATCGCATCTAAATCATACGACAAACGTCTCTTTCAAACTGCTCCAATGTGTGTTCGTTCAACTTCGGAAGTTGCATCTATGTTTAGATCCTGCGAGTTAGAAACACGTTTCTCGAAAAAGCTGCGCTTGGATATTCCTGAGTGAATGGAAGTATAGGGTTTAATGAGAAATATCTGACTCTAAAACAAAAACGGTGCTATGTAGCAGAATGATTGTCAAAATGTATATTAAACTTACAGAGTTAAACAATTTTGTGAATGTTGAGGTTCACTAACCCTTTCTTTGGAGAATCTGGAAAGAGATATTTCCAGCCATATACAGAATCTTCAGAATTAGCTATGGGATCGCATCTAAATCATACGAGAAAAGTCTCTTTCAAACTGCTCCACTGTGTGCTCGTTCACCTTCGGAAGTTGCATCTATGTTTAGATTCTGCGAGTTAGAAACACCTTTCTCCAAAAACTGCGTTTGGATATTCTTGAGTGAATGGGAGTATAGGGTTTAATGAGAAATATCTGGCTCTAAAACTAAAACGGAGCTATGTAGCAGAATGATTGTCAAGGTGTATATTAAACTTACACAGTTAAACAATTCTGTGAATGTAGCAGTCCACTAACCCTTTCTTTGGAGAATTTGGAAAGAGATATTTCCAGCCATATACAGACTCTTAAGAATTAGCTTTAAGTTCGCATCTAAATCATACCAGAAACGTGTCTTTCAAACTGCTCCACTGTGTGTTCGTTCACCTTCGGAAGTTGCATCTGTGTTTAGATCCTGCGAGTTAGAAACACGTTTCTCGAAAAAGCTGCGTTTGGATACTCCTGAGTGAATGGGAGTATACGGTTTAATGAGAAATATCTGGCTCTAAATCAAAAACGGTGCTATGTAGCAGAATGAATGTCAAGCTGTATATTGTACTTACAGACTTAAACTATTGTGTGAATGTAGCAGTTCACTAACCGTTTCTTTGGAGATTCTGGAAAGAGATATTTCCAGCCATATAGAGACACTTAAGAATTACC
>NW_022451701.1:0-1291 GCF_009761245.1 Sapajus apella
CTCAGTACCCATGGAAGGCAGATAGCTCTCTTCAGCCCAGGGATTTCAACTGCTTTAAATGTGGAACCAGAGGTGGGGCTGCCAACTGACATGGTAGTTGTACTGTGAAGTTTTTCAGGAAACTCTTGCTGTTTCTTATAGTGTGTACACTAGTTTACATCTCCATGAATAGTGTTGAAGAGGTTACCTTTCTTTAGTCCACACTGGCTGGCACCTTCAAAAATTAGTGTTTTGTTTTTGGTAGTATTCATAGTGAGTGGAAGGAGACAGAATGTTAGCGTGGCTTTCATGGACATTTTTGTGAGGATTAGTGATGGGGAGAAAGTCATTTGAGAAATCCCCACGTTGCTTTCCATGGTGTCTGAACTGGTTTGCGTTTCTACCAGCAGCAGAGCAGCGTCCCTCTTCTCTGCCTCGCCTGCATTCGTTCTTGTGGACTGTGTCCTAATCGTCATTCTGGTCAGTGTGCAGTACTATCTCGTGGGCCTTTTGCTTTGTCTTTGTCTGATGATGACTGAGGTAGAGAAATGTTGTCATGTCTGTTGGTTACTGTAAGCCTTCTTTTGAGGTGCATGTTTTCATGCCCCTTGCCCTCCATTGAGTTTTTGTTTTCCTGGTTGATTTGCTTACCATCTTTAAGGTAGATCCTGGATATTAGCCTTCATCAGATGCATGTGTGGGAACATTTTCTCCTGTTGTGCAGACCGTCTGTTCACTCTGTTGGTCATTTCTTCTGTGCAGCAGCTCTTCTGTGTATTAGGTGCCACTGGGAAATAATTGTTTTAGTTGCACTTGCTTTTGGAGACTGACACATTTCCATGCTGTGCCAAATCCTCTGTCAGGAAGGGTGTTTCTAGGTTTTTTTTTTTTTTTTTTGCAGGCTTTTCATATGTGACGTCTTGCATTTATATCTTTCATTCATCTTGAGTTTATGTCTGTACACCATGAGACATGGGGCCCACTGTTTTTCTTCTGCAGCTGGCTGGTCGTTTATGCCAGCACTATCTATTGAAAGGAGGGAGTCCTTTCTCTAAAGCTTATTTTTGTGGATTTTGTTGAAGATCAGATGGTGTTAGGGGTGAGGGTTTATGTCTGGGTCCTCTAATCTGTTCCACTGCTCTGTGTGGAATGGGGTCCCTAGCTTTTCAATGAAATTTAACATCGCGAAGTGTGACACAACCGAGGTAGTTTAGATTTTTCAGGATTGCTTTGGAAATTCAGTGTGTTTTGTGGTCCACATGAATTTTTAGCATTGGGTATTTACATCGTTTTTTAAAAGGTTGGTCTTATA
>NW_022451702.1:0-210 GCF_009761245.1 Sapajus apella
ATCTAGCAGAATGGTTGACAAGCTGTATTATCAACTTACAGAGTTAACATGATGTGTGTGTGCAGAGGTTCAGAAATGTTTTCCTTGGAGAATCTGGAAGCAGATACTCCCAGTCATATACAGGCATATGAGAACTAGCAGTAAGACTGCGTTTAAAACACAGGTGAAACTTGTGGTTGAAACTGCTCTAATTTCAGTTCGTTCACCTTA
>NW_022451702.1:310-1291 GCF_009761245.1 Sapajus apella
CAGCGAGTGAGAAAAACGTTTCTTCAAAAAGCTGCCTTTGGATATTCCAGGGTGACTGAGACTAAAGGTTATAATGGGGAATATCTTGCTCTAAAACAAAAACGCTGCTATCTAGCAGAATGGTTGTCAAGCTGGACAATCAACGTACAGAGTTAAACTGATGTGTGTGAGCAGCATTTCAGAAATCCTATCTTTGGATAATGTGGAAACAGATATTTCCAGCCATATACAGGCATATGAGAACTATCACTAAGTCTGCATTTATAACCCAGGAGAAAGGTGTTGTTCAAACTGCTCTGCTTTGCATTCGTTCACCTTAGGAAGTTGCCTCTCCGTTTAGATTCAATCATTTAGAAACACGTTTCTTCAAAAAGCTGAGTTTCGATATTCCAAGAGTGAATGAGACCATAGGCTGTAATGAGAAATATCTTACTCTAAAACAAAAAAGCAAGTATCCAGCAGAATGGTTTTCAAGCTGGACAATCAACTTACAGAGTTAAACTGATGTGTGTGAGCAGCAGTTCAGAAATCCTATCTTTGGAGAATGTGGAAACAGATATTTCCAGCCATATACAGGCATATGAGAACGATCACTAAGTCTGCATTTATAACCCAGGAGAAACGTGTTCAAACTGCTCTGCTTTGCGTTCGTTCACCTTAGGAAGTTGCCTCTCCGTCTAGATTCAGTCATTTAGAAACACGTTTCTTCAAAAAGCTGAGTTTCGACATTCCAAGAGTGAATGAGACCATAGGCTGTAATGAGAAATATCTTGCTCTAAAACAAAAAAGCAAGTATCCAGCAGAATGGTTTTCAAACTGTACAATCGACTTACAGAGTTTAACTGATGTGTGTGTGCAGCAGTTCACAAGTCTTTTCTTTGGAGAGTCTGGAACCAGATATTACCATCCATTTACAGGCATATAGGAACTAGACGTTTCTCCTGTGTTTATACGCAGTCTTACTGCTAGTTCCTATATGCC
>NW_022451703.1:0-1291 GCF_009761245.1 Sapajus apella
GTATCTGTTTTTTCTTCACCTCCTGTGTCAAGAGAAAAGATAGTATCCCCCCAGGTTGTTGGTATATTTTTATCATCATTTTTGATGCCAGGGCGCACAGTTATCTCGACCTTATCCTCTTCATTTGAATTCTGCTGTTTATCTGTTGAATATTTCTCAACTCCGGGCTTCGCTGGAGTTTTGATATCTTCCCCATCTGTAAAGGTGAGTAATGGCAGCTTATCAAAGTCTTCTTGGTTCTCCTCATCTTTCTTCCCAACTGCATAATACTCAGCGCCCCAGTCCTCATCAAAATCATCTTCTAATGAAGTAACAAGTCTGGTTCTTTCATCATCAGATACAAGTCCATCAGCTGTTGAGCCAAATGTGGTTTTCCAGTCTAGAGTCATTTCTTTTTCCAAAAGTTTACAGGCATCAATCTTATCCTGTCCATTTGAGACCTGAGAACTATTGCTGATTTTGTTGTTTTCACTTTCTGGCACTTTTGGTTTATCTTGCAGCATTTCTTCAAAAGCTTCAAATGAAGGCTGCTCTCCCTGAGCATGATCTGCTTGGCTGTTTGTATGGGAGTGGTGCTGCCGAGCTGTGAAGTGTTCCTGAAGATACTTTGCCTTTTCTGAGAATACTCTGCCACTTTCCTCTGAGTTGGCTCCTACTGGTTCAGGCTCAGGTTCCCTTTCCTTAGATAATTCAGGGTTTTTTTCCACATCCTGTAAAGTTTTTCCTACAGCTTTCTCAGAATCCCCAGTTGCATAATTGTACAATTCCAAGAACCCTAAAAGCTCTTCTACATTATAATTATCAAAATCATCTCTTCCTTCATCAAAACAAACAAAATCCATCTCCTGTAAGAAAAAAAAAATAGTGTGTCACTAATCAAGTGTCACAAGAGCAAACTCTTATCCATGTTAATGACTGAGATAATCCCAAATTCATGTTTGGCTCTAAAGGAGCTTTTGTGCCAATGTTGGGCACCTGTTCTTTGGCAGTGGGTAGATGGGAGGCTGGAAGCCACTTTCCCATCTGAGTAATACTCCTGGCTTCCCTTCATTCTCTCTTCCCTGGGGGAGGAATGATTCATGTGGTTGGTGAGTTTGCTCAGTCCCATTCCTGTTTTCTGGTTGGGACCTGCTAGAGAGAAAACACACATTCTGTTCCTCCATGCTGTCAGTTCTACAGGGAAAGTCCCCCTTGGGGAGACCCCCTAGTTGGGTAGCTCTGTTTGTGACTGGGTAAGTCCATCCTAATTTAGACTGTAATGTTAGAAAGCCCATTATTTCTGCATACTCCA
>NW_022451704.1:0-1291 GCF_009761245.1 Sapajus apella
AAGACTCCAATGTACACACAGAACAAGTCCTAAATGACAAAGATGATCACATCAAGACGCTGACTAAACACTTGCTCAACATGAAAGATTGGGTTGCTATGCTTGGAGAAGACAAGATGGACGATCATAACTCGACAGTAGAAATGAAGAGTGAGTCAGAAAGTGACGCTTCCTTAGCTGATTCTCTAAAAGGAGCTTTGAAGAAGCTGATTGATGCTGCTAAGTTAAATGCTTCTTTAAGAAGTTTAGGAGAAAGAAACAAAATTTATACTGAGTTGTCTGAAATCAATAAAACAGAGAAGCAGCTTATGGGGCATATTAAACATCTTGAGTCAGAACAAGCATCTTTGCAATCAGAAAACACTGGTTTTAAAAGTGAGAATCAGAAGCTTCAACAGAAACTCGAAATAATGACTGAATTACTTGAAGAAACAACAATGAGACTTTACAAAACATTCACTGCAGAGGAAAATAACCAATTAGAGAGACAAGAGAAACTTTCTAAACAAGACGAAAAGATCAATTATACCACTGACCAGCTGGACAAGTATAGAAAGCAAGCTCGACATCTTGAAGAAGAGTTGGAAAGAAGGATTCTTTCTTATCAAGAGCAGATTTTACTCCTTAAGAAAAAAGCACATGACAATTGGTTGGCAGCCCGGACTGCTGAAATAAACCTCAAGGGCTTCAGGAAAGAAAATGCTAAGTACAAACAAAAATTAGCTGACACAGAGAGGAAATTCAAAATTTTACACAAAGATCGTTCTGCAGTTGATGTTCCAAACACAGGATTTGGCAGAGAGCATTACACATATGTTACCGATATGAGAAGGGGAACTCCTTTCCCCCCACCTCCACCAGGAATCCTGTTTGAGGTTTCTCCACGTGATTTTCCACCAAGCTATTTCCCAGGTCCACCATATGCTCCATTTGCAGTGAGGAATGCCTATCCACCCAGGGGTTTTCCTCTAAATCTTCCACCAAGACCTGGAATTTTTCCCCCAACCCCCAAATATTGAAGGTAAAAGCGAGTTCCTTGCAGGGCTGATTCCATCTTCTAATGACCCTGCTACTGAACAAAAATAATTCTGATTGATCTCGAGTTCCCTTCAAGACACTTCTGCCTTCCGATAAGCCTGCTATTGAACATCCAAAACAACAGCAAGACAGCTGGAAGTCCTTGTGTTCTCCTCCAAAGTAGTTGTTACTGACCTTGAGTCTCCATCAAGATTGATTCCAACTTAGAGTGAGCCTGCCACTGAACATCTGACATCACAACGACAAAGCTGGC
>NW_022451705.1:0-1291 GCF_009761245.1 Sapajus apella
ACTGCACTGCTTTCTATTCCTTCACCTTAGGAAGTTGCATCTATGTTCAGATTCAGGGAGTTAGAAACACCTTTCTTCTAAAAGCTGCGTTTGGATATTCCAGAATGACTGAGACTAAAGGCGGTAATGAGAAATATCTTGCTCTAAAACAAAAACGCAGCTGTCTAGCAGAATGGTTGTCAAGCTGTACAATCTTCTTACAGAGTTAAACTGACGTGTGTGTGCAGTAGTTCAGAAATCCTTTCCTTGGAGAATCTGGAAGCAGATATTTCCAGCAATATACAAGATTATAAGAACTAGAAGTAAGACTGAGTTTAAAAAAGACGAGAATCATCTAGTACAAACTGCTCTGCTTTGTGTTCATTCACCTTAGGAAGTTGCATCTATGTTTAGATTCAGCGAGTTAGAAACACGTTTCTTCTAAAAGCTGCGTTTGGATATTCCAGTTTGACAGAGCCTGTAGGCCATAATCAGAAACATTTTGCTCTAAAACAAAAACGCAGCTATCTAGCAGAATGGTTGTCAAGTGGTAAAATCATCTTATGGAGTTAAATTGATGTGTGTGTGCAGAGGTTCTGAAATCTTTTCTTCGGGTAATCTGGAAACAGATATTTTCAGCCTAACACAGGCATTTAAGACCTAGCAGTCAGACTGCGTTTAAAACACAGCATAAACGTCAAGTTCAAACTGTTCTGCTTTGTGTTCGTTCACCTTAGGAAGTTGCATCTATGTTTAGATTCAGCGAGGTAGAAACACTTTTCTTCTAAAATCTGCGTTTGGATATTCCATAATGACTGAGACTAAAGGCGCTAATGAGAAATATCTTGCTCTAAAACAAAAACGCAGCTATCTAGCAAAATGTTTCTCTAGCTGTGCAATCAACATACAGAGTTAAACTGATGTGTGATTGCAGCAGTTCAGAAATCCTTTGCTCCGAGAATCTGGAAACAGATATTTCCAGCCATATACAGGCATATGAGAACTAGCAGTAAGACTGCCTTTAAAACACTGGAGAAAAGTCTAGCTCAAACTGCTCTGCTTTGTGTTCGTTCACCTTAGGAAGTTGCATCTATGTTTAGATTCAGCGAGTTAGAAACACGTTTCTTCTAAAAGCTGCGTTTGGATATTCCAGAATGACTGAGACTAAAGGCCGTAGTGAGTAATACTTGCTCTAAAACAAAAACGCAGCTATCTATCAGAATGGTTGTCAAGCTGTACAATCTTCTTACACAGTTAAACCGATGTGTGTGTGCAGTAGTTCAGAAATACTTTCTTTGGAGAATGTGGAAAC
>NW_022451706.1:0-1291 GCF_009761245.1 Sapajus apella
GCTTCATGCTTTGTGGGAAATGTCTAGAGAGCAAGCAGAGTTAGAAATGTGTAAGTTAGGATCTGGGATAAGCATGACCGGGTTTAAACACAGGGACAAAGGCCCTAGAAAGACTTCATTACACATGACATCTTGCCGCTGATACTCCAGGCTCTTGGGAGTTGCTAGGGGTGGGCTTGTCTGGAGGATGAGGGGCACATTCTAGCCCCCTGTCCTCTGTGGGTGCTCACAGTGTCAGCTGGTGGCTGCTTAACCCCATTTGTTTCCGGCTTCCAGGTGTCCTGGGAAGACATCCAGTGTACCTACGGAAATCCTAACTACCACTGGTAAGAAACGTACTTGGATAATGGGAGCCCGATGAGCTCATATAGGGTCCTTGGAGCTGCATGAAATGCCCGTGGATCCCCCTGTGATTGACATGCTGATGGCTCACGGTCCGCCTCATCTTCAGCACTCACCCTGCTCCCCGACTTGTCTCACACGTCACACTCCAGGAATATTAAAGCAAAGATCACAACTGTTTTTTTAAATGTTATTTTTAGAGATGGGGTCTTGCTTTGTTGCCCAGGCTGGAGCACTGTGCTGTGTTTGGAGCTCACTGCAGCCTTGAACCTCTGAGCACAGGCGATACTCCCACCTCGGCCTCCTGAATAGCTGGGACTACAGGCATGCACCACCATGCCTGGCATATTTGATTTGATTTTTGAGACAGAGTTTCACTCTTGTTACGCAGGCTGGAGTGCAATGGCGGGATCTCAGCTCACTGCAACCTCCACCTCCTGGGTTCAAGCGATTCTCCTGTCTCAGCCTCCCGAGTAGCTGGGACTACAGGTGTGCGCCACCATGCCCAGCTAATTTCTGTATTTTTAGTAGAGATGGGGTTTCACTATATTGACCAGGATGGTCTCAATCTCTTGACCTTGTGATGTACCTGCCTTGGCCTCCCAAAGTGCTGGGATTAAAGGCTTGAGCCACCGCGCCTGGCCACTGGTTTTTAAAATTGTTTGCTTACGTAACTTGCCATAACATTAGACTATGAACTCTTTTGGGGGAAGGATGACTTTTTTCATATTTCTTTGGCTTACATTAGTAAGTATCAATAAATATGTTTATAACCAATGAGCACAGAGGAGAAGCTGGAGAGAAAGAGGCTGGATGAAGTTAAAGCAGAGAGACTTTGTAAGTTTCTTAGCTGAGCTTTGAGGTTGTACATCAGAAATGCTACATGAGGTGATTTTCAGCTACAGAGATAGGCCTGGTCATTTGAAAAGTAATGGATTAGGTGAAGCTC
>NW_022451707.1:0-1290 GCF_009761245.1 Sapajus apella
CTGCACCACATCACAGAGCCAGCCCAGGCCCTGCTACAGCCCACGGGCTCAGAACTGAGGCTGGGAAAGAGGGGTCTGCACCCACACTCAGGGCCTGCTCCTCCTTCTCACAGAAGGGTCCAGAGGACCTGGTGCGTCCTGTCCAAAGAGCGGTCTCTGGATCCATGTTCCCTGGCCTTGGGTGGGCTTTCAGGCAAACCTGCTCTTTCACCTTCACTCTCAGCCTCTCCTCACCCTGGGAGCTGCACCCATAGCTCTGAATGGAGCATTCCCCACCCCGCCCCATTCATTCCTGGCCAAGCTCAGTGGTCACCATGGAACTCCAGCAGCAGCTCAGCTCCCTGTCTGCGTCCATCTGCTCCAGGCAGGGCCTTCAGCTGGCTCAGGGTCTGGAGTGTGCAGGAGGCGGGAGGGCAGGGGCACTGCCGCAGAGCCCTGCGGGCAATCCCATGGGTTCTAGTGGCTCGGCCTTTTCCTAAACCTCATCCTGGACACACTCTACTCTTCACCTTCCACCTTAACTGCTGGGACCCAGGCTGCTTTCTCTGGGAATGTGGCCTTTGGAATGGGTGAACCAAGGCCCTCACAGCCCCCTCGTCCTGGGATTCCCCCAGATCACTCTCTTCTTAGCCTTCTTCAGGGATGCCCTTTCCCTTGACATCCAAGGTGAAGTGGCCATGCTGCTCCTCTCCTACTGTGCGTACTGCCCATATCTGAGTTTCTGCTGCCTGCGGGCCGCACACCACCACCCTTCCCAAATAGGAACCTGCTCTGAAACAGGCCTGAATTGGCTAAACAGACCCTGAGCCTTGGTATGGGCCCCTTCCTTTCCCTCCAGCCTCTGAAGGTGAGAATCCATCAGAACTCAGGGCTGAACTGCCCAAGTCATTGCCAAGAAGCGACACAAGGTCTCATTCACCTATCTCATGTCAGGATGGAAAGGTCCCGGCCATGGGGAGGCGGGGGACCCTGGAATTCTCCTTTCCCATCCTCTCTCCTCACCCACCTGCTTCTTGCTTCCCTCCCAATTCTGCCCACAGTACCTGTCACTCTAAAGGACTCACCTCAGATGCAGGTAGGAGGAAGCAGGGGAGGATGAGGCAGAGGCAGCAAAGCCCGAGGGTGGTGGCCGTGGCCCTGAGTTGGGCTGTGCCTGAGGACTCGGTGGGCGGTGCTGAAATGGAAACACAAGCATCACAATCCTTGCCCAGGCCCCACATGTGAAGACACACCTCCTCTACTCCTGCCACCCCAGGTCATCCTACAAGGCAAAGGTTTTGTCCCCCCTGC
>NW_022451708.1:0-1290 GCF_009761245.1 Sapajus apella
CCAAAGAAAGTGTTTCTGATCTGCTACATTCAAACTTCTGTTTAACTCTGTACCTTGAATATACACCTTGACAGTCGTTCTGCTATATTGCTCCTTTTTTGTTTTAGAGACTGTTATTTCTCCTTACACCCAATACTCCTTTTCACTCAGGAATATCCAAACTCAGCTGTTGGAAGAAACGTGTTTCTAACTCGCTGAACCTAAACATAGATGCAAAACCTAAGGTGAACGAACACACAGCAGAACAGTTTGAAAGAGATGTCACTGCTGTGGCTTAGATGCGATCTTACCGGTACTTCATAGGAGCCTGTATAGGGCTGGAAATATATCTTTCCAGATTTTCTAAAGAAAGGGTTTCTGAACTGCTACATTCACACTTCTGTTTAACTCTGTAAGTTGAATATACACCTTAACTATCGTTCTGTAACATTGCTCCTTTTTTGTTTTAGAGACAGTTATTTCACCTTACACCCAATACTCCCATTCACTCAGGCATATTCTAACCCGTCTTTTAGAAGAAACGTGTTTGTAACTCGCTGAATCTAAATGTAGATGCAACTTCCTAAGTTGAATGAACACACATCAGAGCAGTTTGAAAGAGACGTTTCTCATGTGGTTTAGAATCGATCTTACCTCCCTTATGAGCATGCATATGGCTGAAAATATCGGTATACATATTCTCCTTAAGAAAAGGTTTCTGAACTGTTACATTGACACATCTGTTTAAATCTGAAAGTTGAACATGCTGCCTGACAATCATTCTGCTACACAGATCTGTTTTTCTTTTAGAGCCAGATATATCGCATTACAGGCTATACTCTCATTGACTCAGGAATATACAAACGCAGCTTTTAGAAGAAACGTGTTTCTAACTTGCTGAATCTAAACATAGATGAAACTTCCTAAGGTGAGCGAACACAGAGCAGAGCACTTTGGGAGAGACGATTCCGCTGTGGTTTAGACGAGATGTTACTGCTAATTCTTATGAGCCTCTACATGGCTGGAAATAACTCCTTCCACATTCTCCATAGAAAGGGTTCCTGAACTGCTACATTCACACATCTGTTTAATTCTGTAAGTTGAATATACACCTTGACAATCATTCTGCTACATAGCTCCGTTTTATTTTTAGAGCCAGATATTTCTCATTTACCCCATACTCCCATTCGCCCAGGAATATCCAAACGCAGCTTTTAGAACCAAAATGTTTCTAACTCGCTGAATCTAAACATAGATGCAAGTTCCTAAGGTGAACGAACACACAGCAGAGCAGTTGAAGGAGACGTTTCT
>NW_022451709.1:0-1290 GCF_009761245.1 Sapajus apella
GATTACAGGTGTGAGCCATGGTGTCCAGCTTTTTATTTTATTTATTTTTTATTTTTAAAATTTTAAAACAAAGATGGGTTTTCACCGTGTTGGTCAGGCAGGTCTTGAACTCCCTCCCTCAGGTGATCCACCCGCCTTGGCCTCCAAAGTGCTTGGATTACAGGTGTGAGTCACTACGCCCGGGCCTGGCTTAAAACATTTTATTTAATTATCTGGAAGAGTTGATATAATAATCTCACCTTATATGTTCTGAGTGAACATATAAGCATCTGGACACTATTATAAAAGTAGTATTATAAACCTACTTTTATAGTACATTTCAAACGTTTCTCTCATCAGACTACTTATTTTAAATGCATCCTTTTAAAATACATTCTATGAATGGATAAAGAATGACTAGACAGATGTCATATAAATATATGCATAAGGAAACGCAGATACACACATCTATTTAGACAATGGTGCTTTCAAAATCATAGAGAATGGTCACTTTTTTTTTTTTTTAAAGATGGGGTTTCACCATGATGGCCAGGCTCGTCTTGAACTCCTGACCTCAGGTGATCCACCCACCTCGGCCTCCCAAAGTGCTAGGATTATAGACGTGAGCCACTGCGCCTGGCCCTGAGAATGGTCACTTTTTAACTTTTATTGTAGTTAAATAAAACAAAAGATTTTCTATCTTTTTTTTTTTTTTTTTTTGAGACAGAATCTTACTCTGTCACCCAGGCTGGAGTACAGTAGCAAGATCTTGGCTCACGGCAACCCCCACCTCCCGGGTTCAAGCGATTCTCCTGCCTCAGTATCCTGAGTAGCTGAAATGATAGATGCCTGCCACCACACCCAGATAATCTTTGCATTTTTAGTAGAGATGGGGTTTCATCATGTAGGCCAGGCTGGTCTTAAACTTCCGACCTCAGGTGATTTGCTTGCCTCGGCCTGCGCACTCTAGCCTCCCAAAGTGCTGTGTTTACAGGTGTGAGCCATGGCACTCGGCATGTTTGAGTGTTTTTTAAAGTCCCCCAGGTGATTTTTACATGAAGACTAGAGTGAAAGCAATTAATTTAGGTTGAGGAATGTATTCACTGTGTGGGACTTCCATGTGTGCTGCAGAGATTTTTCCCATGGCTGCTGCTGACTTTGGGATCTTGAAAAGCAGCTATGTCATTAAAAAAATCTAAAGATGGGAAGGGCGTGGCTCATGCCTGTAATCCCAGCGCTTTGGGAGGCCAAGATAGGGGGATCCCCTGAGGTCAAGTGTTTGAGACCAGCCTGACCAACATAGTGAAACCT
>NW_022451710.1:0-1290 GCF_009761245.1 Sapajus apella
GTCCCCAGGGACCCGACACCCACTGGTCCTGGGGGTGGCTCACAGCCAGCCAGACTCCAAGGTGTTCAGGTGGCCGAGCCCAGAGACCTCTAGGGGGCTTCAAGACCCCAGGCCAGGATGCAAAATGAGCACAAAGTTGCCCAGGGCTGCTCCCTGCCCTACAACCAGGACGTGATGAGGGGCGAGGGCTAAGGTGGCAGAGGAGGGGCAGTGACCCAGGCCTAGATGGGACCATGTGGCCAGCGGGCAGCATGAGTCCAGGGTCAGGCACCTGGAGGCTGGTGGGCCCATGGGCAGTGGTGGGCACAACCAACCTGACCGGAGGGTGTGGGCGCCTTCACAGGGCTGGTCACGGGCGGGAGGGGGTCAAAGTCCAGGTCCAGCAGACCGGCCTGCTCCGAGAAAGGCCCCGGGACCTTAAGCTTGGCAGCAGCAGCAGAGGAGGAAGCAGTTAGTGTTAGGCTGGGAGCCCTCACCCCAGGCGGACGCTGCAGGGGCAGGCACGCACGTGTACACACACACACACACGCACATGTATAGAGCAGGCACACATATATGCACACACGCTCCCCACTCAGGGCTCCCCACAGGCACCTCCATAGCTGAGATGAGGGCCCATCAGGAGATACCAAAGACCCTGTCTTGAGAACACCCAGCTGTCCCACAGCTCAGGGGACAAGGCGTGAAGCAGTCCACATGGCCAAGCAGAAACATCAGAGAACCCCTGCCAAGTGGACTCACTTCCTGGAACCAGAGTGCCAAGGCCCCAAGCCCATCCCAGCTGCCAACTTTCCTTTAGGTCCTGCCCTGTCTGGGGAGCCCAGGGCAGGGAGGTCACTGCTCTGCCCTTAACCGCCGTCTCTGAAGAAAGCACCCTCAGGACACCGTGCACACTTCTAGGTGTCTCCCACCAGCGGGCGGCCAGCATCTCTCCCCAGTGCCCCCACCCTGCCCCAGCAACACCCCTTCCCGTCTCAGATAAGTCAGCGAAGCCCAGGCAGCAATAGCCACAGTGCGCCGAGGAGAGGGTCATCCGCCAGAGAGCGACTATCCCTTCACTGTCCTGCCCCGGCAGGTGGCGCCTTGTCATGCAGGCCCGAGAGTGTCCCTCCGTGCCGGGACACAGGCTACTCACCACCCCATGGCCAGGAAGCCTCCGGTCACCAGTGTCATAGACAAGGACAAGCCCAGCCCTGCCCCATGCACCACCCAAAGGGCATGGCTCCCCCACCCCAGACCTGAACGGGAAGACCAGTTGCCTGGGGCTGGCACACATGGTGGCCAGGGAGG
>NW_022451711.1:0-1290 GCF_009761245.1 Sapajus apella
GCAGTTTGAGAGGCTGAGGCAGGTGAATCACTTGAGGTCAGGAGTTCAAGACCAGCCTGGCCAACATGGTGAAACTTTGTATCTACTAAAAATACAAAAATTAGCTGGGTGTGGTGAGCGCCTGTAGTTCCAGCTACTCGGGAGGCTGAGGCAGGATGATTGTTTGAACCTGAGAGGTGGAGGTTGCAGTGAGGCGACATTGCACCACTGCACTCCAGCCTGGACAACAAAAGTGAAACTACATCTTGAATTTAAAAAAAAAATAATAAAAAGAAAACCATAGACCAGTTTGTGAATACAAAGGAGGGAACCTAATTCGTCAACCAGAACCCAGCCTTGTGAATTGAACACAAGCTGTGAAGACGCCTCCTCGTCCAAGACTGCTCCAGTGCCCGTGAGACTGAGCCCCATGCTGCCTCGGCATTCTGCCCCCACACTTCCTTCCCCATGATGCATGGGCCTGAGACTGTCCCTTGCTCATGGCAGTTGGCATCAAGTGGGGCCCTCAGTAGCTGTGAATGTGGTCCAGGTGGCACCCACACCAGCAAACTCACCTTGGCCACGGGACTTGGCCGCAGGCTTTATAATCCAGATGTTCCGCAGCCCGTTGATGTCTGTCTGAGGGTTCACAGATGTGATTTTATTCAGCGGAGCCTGGAACTGAGGAAAGTAATTTCTTGAATTGGAGATGAAAGCATCACCACTACAAAGCAAGATCTGGAAAGTGCATGAGACTCCGAGGCTGGGGCCCACCTCGCCCACCAAGCAGGCTCCACTCTGGGATGGTCCGGGGCTGACCTGGCAGGAAAGGGCTGGGGGTTGCCCAGGGTGTTCTGCCAATAGACAGACACCTGGAAACTCAACCCTGTGAGGCCACACCAGGCAAAGGCCTTGTGAAGGGCCATGTGGGGACCCCAGTGTGAGGGTCTGAACTGGCCATGGGCCCCAAGCAGCACCCTGCCTGGGTGGAAATGGTGGGAGGCAGGTGAGGGGAGACGCAGCCATGCCCGGGTCCCACCTGTGGTTGGTGGTGCCTGGGCCCATTCCCTGGTAGGAAAGTGACTGGCCTGTGCAGGCCTCCTGTGTCCCCGCCAGCTGCCAGCATCACATCCTGTGAGCTCAACATCAGTCTGACTCGAGACCCTGTTTGTTGGTGGCTTTGCAGTCATGGGCTAGGCTCCAGAAGTGATAACTACAGGGAAAAAGGAGGGGGTAAAGAGAGCTATTTGATTGGGTTTAGAGCTCAAGGGTGCACTCCTGCTGCCCAGACGGTGGAGGGGAAGCCATGCG
>NW_022451712.1:0-1290 GCF_009761245.1 Sapajus apella
AGGAGAAACGTCTAGTTGAAACTACACTGCTTTCTTTTCGTTCACCTTATGAAGTTGCATCTATGTTTAGATTCAGCGAGTTAGAAACACGTTTCTTTTAAAAGCTGAGTTTGGATATTCCAGTGTGAAAGAGCCTTTAGGCCGTAATTAGAAACATCTTGCTCTAAAACAAAAACGGAGCTATCGAGCAGAATGGTTGTCAAGCTATACAATCAACTTACACAGTTAAACTGATGAATGTTAGCAACAGTTCAGAAACCCTTTGTTTCCAGAATCTGGAAACAGATATTTGCAGCCATATACAGGCATATGATAACTACCAGTAAGACTGCGTTTAAAACATTGGAGAAACGTCTATTTCGAACAGCTCTGCTTTGTGCTCGTTCACCTTAGGAAGTTGCCTCTATGTTTAGACTCAGCGAGTTAGAAAAACGTTTCTTCTAAAATCTGCGTTTGGATACTCCACAATGACTGAGACTAAAGGTTGTAATGAGAAATATATTGCTCTAAAACAAAAACGGAACTATCTAGGAGAATGGTTGTCAAGCCCTAAAATCATCTTATGGAGTTAAATTGATGTGTGTATGCAGAGGTTCTGAAATCTTTTCTTTGGAATATCTGGAAATAGATATGTTCAGCCTTACCTCTACCTTTGAGACCTAGCACTAAGACTGCGTTTATAACACAGGAGAAACGTCTAGTTCAAACTGCTCTGCTTTGTGTTCGTTCACCTTAGGAAGTTGCATCTATCTTTAGATTCAGCGAGTAAGAAACACATTTCTTCTAAAAGCTGCGTTTGGATATTCCAGAATGATTGAGACTAAAGACTATAATGAGAAATATTTTGCTCTAAAACAAAAACGCAGCCATCTAGCAGAATGGTTGTCAAGCTGTGCAATCAATATAAAGAGGTAAACTGATGTGTGTTTGCAGAAGTTCAGAAATCCTTTGCTCCGAGAATCTGGAGACAGATATTTCCTGCCAAATACAGGCATATGAGAACTAACAGTAAGTCTGCGTTTAAAACACTGAATGAACGACTAGTTCAAACTGCTCTGCTTTGTGTTCGTTCACCTTAGGAAGTTGCATCTATGTTTAGATTCAGCGAGATAGAAACATGTTTCTTCTAAAAGCTGCGTTTGGATATTCCAGAATGACTGAGACTAAAGGCGTTAATGAGAAATATCTTGCTCTAAAACGAAAACGCAGATATCTAGCAGAATGGTTGTCAAGCTGTGCAATCAATATAGACAGTTAAACTGATGTGTCTTTGCAGCACTTCAGAAATCC
>NW_022451713.1:0-1290 GCF_009761245.1 Sapajus apella
CATTGGCAGCTGCCCTCCTGCAGGGTTGGGTGGGCTTATGGGGAAAGCACCTGTGGTTTCCGGGAACAGAGGCCCTGTGCCAGCTCCAGTCACCAAGGGGGCTTACTGAAGGGCTGTGGAAAAGTTCACAGCCCCCAAGGTCAGGCAGTTTAGGGGACTGAAGACAGAAACAGCATCAGAAGCTAAGCCCATCTGTATCCCCCTTGCTCAGTGGCACCCTCTCCGATCTGTGCCTGGGGTCAGGCTCCTGTCTGTTTCCCACTGTGTCTCCAGGGCTCCGTGCTTCTTCCAGCCCTGGCCACTACATACCAGCTGTCATCAAGAGAGGCTCTGATTGGTCCCAGGGGTAGGCATTGGGCTGGCTGGCTCTGAATAGGGGTCCACTCCGGATCCAATTGGCCCTGGGTGGGAGAGGCAGGGGGTGGGGGACACAGTGGCAGACAGCTAATTCAGTCCAAAGGGCTGCAAAATCCACATATGAGATTTTATTGTAACAAACTGAATTGTGATCATATTCATGGCAACCAGAAGGCAAAATGGCCAAAGTCCCACTCATCCCTTCATCCCCACCCTTCTATTTTGTCCTTTTTTGGAGATAGGATCTCACTCTGTTGCCCAGACTGGAGTACGATGGCATGATCTGTGCTCACTGAAGCCTCCACTTCCTGGGCTCAAGTGATGCTCTTGCCTCAACCTTCCAAGTAGCTGGGACTGCAGGCGTGTGCAACCACACGCGGCTAATTTTTTTTTTTTTTTTTTTTAGGGGTGGGGTTTTGTTATTTCCTAGGCTGGTCTTAAACTTCTGTGTTCAAGCAATCCTTCTGCCTTGGCCTCCCACAGGCTGAGATTACATGCATGAGCCATCACACCTGGCCCCCATCCATCGTAAAAGTCAAAAATAAAAACCAGAGTCCCTCCTTGACCTCCTGGCCCCCTCCAGGTTTATCACCCCACCTCTCTGCCTGTCTTTATTGCAAAACTCCTCAGGAGTTTCCCAGGCTCATGATCTTCCCTCCTGTCCACACTCTTCCAGCTACACAATGAGATGCCCCATCCCAACTCCCCAGCCTCTTCTGCTGGCGTCTCCTCCTTCCTGATCTCTGAACATTGACCCATCCAAGGACTCAGCCCCAGACCTGTTTGCCTCTTGTGCACACTCGCCCTGACAACTCCCAGTCTGTGACCTCCATGCCTTGACAAGCTTCCATGTGTCCCACAGTCCTCCCCAAGTTCCCTCTACCATGCCCACTTGACATCTCCAACCAACCGAGGAAGAAGTAAGCATCTGCA
>NW_022451714.1:0-1290 GCF_009761245.1 Sapajus apella
ATCATCCCAAACAGAAATGCTGTCCTCATGAAGCAAGAGCTTACCTACTTTTAAATTTCTATTTACTTATTTATTTATTATGAGACCGAGTCTTTCTCTGTCTCCCAGGCTAGAGTACAATGGCGCAATCTCGGCTCACTGTTACTTTCACCTCCCAGGTTCTAAGCAATTATCCTGCCTCAGCTTCCGGAGTTGGGATTACAGGTGCATGCCACCACACCCAGCTAATTTTTGTATTTTTAGTAGGACAGGGTTTCACCGTGTTGGTCATGCTGGTCTTGAACTCCTGACCTTGTGATCCACCCACCTCAGCCTCCCAAAGTGCTGGGATTACAGGCATAAGCCACCATGCCTGGCCTAAATTTTTAATTTTTTTAGAGATGAGGTCCTGCTCTGTTACCCAGGCTGGAGTGCAGTGGCATGATTATAGCTCACTGCAGCCTCAATCTCCTGAGCTCAAGTGATCTCTCCTGCCTCGGCCTCCCAAGTAGATGGGACTACAGGTGCACACAATTGCACGTGGCTAATTTTTATCTTTTTTTACAGAGACAGGGTGTCACTATGTTCCCAGGCTGGTCTCGAACTCCTGGGTTACAGTGATCCTCCCACCTCAGCCTCCTGAAGTACTGGGATCAAGGGCATGAGCCACTGCGCCTGGCCCTCATGCAATTTATTGAATACTATAATAACAGTGAAAAACAGAAAGATTGTATTGGTACTTGAAGCACAGTTTCTACTGAATGTGATCGTTTTTGTGCCATTGTAAAGTCAAAAAATTGTGTGACCATCTGCACTTGCAACTACTGGTAGGCTTAGACACATGGATTTTAGATCCAGAAACATCCAAACACTTCCTGCTGGGTGGGAAGAGGCCGTAGAGGTCAGAGCTCTTAGCTGCTAGCAAGAGAAGCCCACTCAGGCTGAGTTTAAAAACTGAGGCCGGGCACTGTGGCTTATGCCTGTAATCCCAGCACTTTGGGAGGTCGAGGTGGGTGAATCAACTGAGGTCAGGAGTTTGAGACCAGCCTGGCTAACATGATGAAACACTATCTTACTAAAAATACAAAAATTAGCCCAGCATGGTGGCACGTGTCTGTAGTCCCAGCTACTTGGGAGGCTGAGGCAGGAAAATTGCTGGAACATGGGAGGCAGAGGTTGCAATGAGCCGAGATCATGCCATTGCACTCCAGCCTGGGTGACAGAGCAAAACTCCATCTCAAGAAAAAAACAAAAGAAAGAAAAGAAAATGAATTTATGGGCAGTTGAGAAGGATCGAGGAGACACAGAGAC
>NW_022451715.1:0-1289 GCF_009761245.1 Sapajus apella
ATTTTTCTGTTTTTATCTCACATTTTCCTTTCCTTATGCTTTCTTTTGATTTAGTTTATCAGTTTTTTTTTTTAAACTTTTATTTTAGGCTCAGAGGTACCTGTACATGTTTATTATATAAGTGTCACTGGGGATTGTTGTACAGATTATTTGTCACCTATGTGGTAGGCACTGTACCTCACAGGTAGTTTTTCAGTCCTGACCCTCCTCTTTCCTTCATCCTCAAATAAGTCCAGGTGTGTGTTGTGTCCATGTGTACTCAATGTTGAGCTTCTACTTGTGAGAACATGTAGTATGTGGTTTTCTGTTCCTCTGTTAGTTTACGTAAGATAATGGCTTTTACCTTCATCGATGTTGCTGCAAAGGACATGACCTCATTCTGTTTTATGGCTCCATCATATTCCGTGGTGTATACGTACCACATTTTCTTTAATCAGTCTACCATCGATGGGCATTTAAGTTGGTTTCATGTCTTTGCTATTGGGAATCATGCTGCAATGAGCATATGCGTGCATGTATCTTTTTCTTTTCTCTGTTATCTTCCTTCCCTCCCTCCCTCCCTCTCTTCTTTCCTTCCTTCCTCCCTTCCTCTCTTTTCTCTCTCTTTCTTCCTTTGTTTTTCTCTTTCTTTCTCTCTCTCTTCCTCTTTCTCTTTCTTTCTCTCTTATCTTCCTTCCTTCCTGTCTTTCCCTCTCTCTTCCTTTCTTTGTTTTTCTTTCTCTCTTTCTTTTTCTTTCTTCCTCCCTCCCTACCCCCTCTCCTTCTTTCCTTACTTTCCTCCCTCCCTCCCTCCCTCCTTTTCTCTGCTTCTGTCACCCCGGGTGGAGTGAAGTGGCACCATCTTGCCTCATTGCAAGCTCCACATCCCAGGTTCAAATGATTCTCCTTCCTTAGCCTCCCAAGTAGCTGGGACCACAAGCGCTCACCACCAGATCCAGCTAATTTTTGTATTTTTTATTAGAGGCTGGGTTTCTCCATGTTGCTCAAGTTATCAGGCTGGTCTTGAACTCCTGACCTAAGGTTATCTGCCCACCTCGGCCTCCCAAAGTGCTGGGATTACAGGTGTGAGCCACCGCACCCAGCCCTCACCACTCCCTTTTGTATCCCCCAACTCACACCTTGCCCATGCCACTCATGCATACCCCCTGCCTTTCCCCATGGTCATTTGTGAGTCCTGCACGAAATGGCCTTCAGTCCAGAGACCAGACATCAGACAGCAATCTGGAACTCTTCCTTGATGGGAGGTGAGACCTCCAGAAGAGGAAAATGCCTGCTATGGAGCCTGCAGG
>NW_022451716.1:0-1289 GCF_009761245.1 Sapajus apella
AGGAGCCAGTATATGGCTGGAAATATGTCTTTCCAGATTCTCCAAAGAAAGGGTTAGTGAACTGCTACATTCACGCATCTGTTTAACTCTGTTAGTTTAATATACACCTTGACAATCTTTCTGTCACATAGCTCCGTTTTTGTTTTAGAGCCCCATATTTCTCATTACACCCAATACTCCCATTCACTCAGGAATATCCAAACGCCGCTTTCTGGAGAAACGTTTTTCTAACTCGCTGAATCTAAACATAGATGCAACTTCCTAAGATGAAAGAACACACAGCAGAGTAGTTTGAAAGAGACGTTTCTAATGTGATTTAGACGCGATCTTATAGCTAATTCTTTAGAGTCTGTATATTGCTGGAAATATCTCTTTCCAGATTCTCCAAAGAAAGGGTTATTCAACTGCTACATTCACACAATTGTTTAACTCTGTAAGTTTGATATACACCTTGACAATCATTCTCTTACATAGCTCCGTTTTTGTTTTAGAGCCGGATATTTCTCATTTCACTGAATACTCCCGTTCACTCAAGAATATCGACACGCAGCGCATAGAAGAAACGTGTTTCTAACTCGCTGAATCGAAACATAGATGCAACTTCCTAAGGTCAACGAACACACAGCAGAGCAGTTTGAAAGAGACGTTTCTCATGTGGTTTAGACGCGATCTTACCGCTAATTTTTATGAGCCTGTTTATGGCTGTAAATATCTCTTTCCAGATTCTTCAAAGAAAGTGTTTCAAGGCTGCTACATCCACACATCTGTTTAACACTGTAAGTTGAATATACAGCTTCACAATCATTCTGCTACATAGGTCCGTTTTTATTTTACAGCCAGATGTTTGTTATTACACCCTATACTCCCATTCACTCAGGAGTATCCAAACGCAGCTTTTAGAACAAACGTGTTTCTTACTCGCTGAATCGAAACATAGATGCAACTTCCTAAGGTCAACGAACACATACCAGAGCAGTTGGAAAGAGACGTTTCTCCTGTGGTTTTGATGCCATCTTACCACTAATACTAATGAGCCTGTATATGCCTAAAAATATCTCTTTCGAGATTCTCTAAAGAAAGGTTTTCTCAACTGCTACATTCACATATCTGTTTAACTCTCTAAGTTGAATATACACCTTCACAATCATTCTGATATATAGCTCCGTTTTTGTTTTAGAGCCAGATATTTCTCATTACACCCTATACTCCCATTCACTCAGGAATATCCAAACGCAGCTTTTTGGAGAAACGTGTTTCTAACTCGCTGAATCTAAACATACATGCAACTT
>NW_022451717.1:0-1289 GCF_009761245.1 Sapajus apella
GGAGTAGGGACGCCTCCCCTGTCCGCTACAAAGGAAAACATCGCTATGGAGTAGGGACTCCTCCCCCGTCCGCTACAAAGGAAAGGATCGCTATTGCCGTATTCACCTCCGGAGTAGGGACGCCTCCCCTGTCCGCTACAAAGGAAAAGACTGCTATTGCCGTATTCACCTCTGACCTACTCCAGGGTCTTTGGGAGTTTCTTCCCCTAACCATTTCAACTTTTTTGGATTCTCGCTCTTGAATGCCTCCCTCTTCCTTTTTCCCTTGCCAGTTCCCTGGTGACAGTTACTGGCTTTCCTGAATGGATTCCTGGCCCTATCCCTCATCCCCACCCTCACTTTCAGTCTGTTTGATACCATTTGGCTCCTTTTTTGGCAGAACAGTCACTGTTGTTTTAAAGTTTTTTAGATCAATAAAGTCAGTGGCTTTCAAAAAAAAAAAAAAGAAAACATTGGGGGAAGATAAAATGCTCTGTATCTTGATTGAAATGATGGCAATTACAAGGATTCATGCATTTTTCAAAACCCACACTATACACTTAAAAAGAACACATTTGAGGCCAGGCACAGTGGCTCATGCCTGTAATCTCAGCACTTTGGGAGGCCGAGGTGGCTGATCACCTGAGGTCAGGAGTTCGAGACCAGTCTGACCAACATGGAGAAACCCCGTCTCCACTAAAAATGCAAAATTAGCCAGGCATGGTGGTGCATGCCTGTAATCCCAGCTACTAGGGAGGCTGAGGCAGGAGAATCACTTGAACCCAGGAGGCACAGGTTGAGGTGAGCCGAGATGGCGCCACTGCATTCCAGCCTAGGCAACAAGAGTGAAACTCTGTCTCCAAAACAAAACAAACGGAATGCATTTGAGGCAGGAGTGGTGGCTCATTCCTGTAATCCCAGTACCTTAGGAGGCAGAGGTGGGCGGATCAACTGAGATTGGGAGTTCAAGATCAGCCTGACCAACATGGAGAAACCCCGTCCCTACTGAAAATACAAAAATTAGCCAGACATGGTGACATGCACCTGTAATCCCAGCTACTCAGGAGGCTGAGGCAAAAGAATCGCTAGAACCCAGGAGGCATAGGTTGCAGTGAGCTGAGATTGCGCCACTGCCCTCTACCCTGCGGCCTGGGGCAAAACTCAATTTCCCAAAAAAAAAAAAAAAAAAAAAAACATTTGATGTATTTATAACTCAATAAAATTGATTTTTTAAAAACAATTTTTCAATCAACAATCTGAAAATGAACTAAGAAGACAATTCTATTCACAAGATTAAATTTAAAAAAAAA
>NW_022451718.1:0-335 GCF_009761245.1 Sapajus apella
GTTAAAGCTCTTGTGAAGCCATTGAACTGTCACATTCGGCCTGGGGGAGGCCATGCACCCTGTGCAATTAGAGGTCCGAAGATTTGGATTTGATTTCCAGACCTGTGCCAGTCAGTCAGCCACTCACTTTCAAGTGACAAGCCTTAGGCGGGTGAATTTCTGACTCTGTTTCTCGATTTCTGCACAGGGATTGCTGTGGGCCTTAAGGCCCACTGGGAAACGATCCCTTTTCCAGCTCGGTGCCTGGTTTGTGGAGTCTACTTGTCCATCTGGACTGTCATACACCTATGCTTTTGGATAAACTCTGTTACCTCTCCTAGAAATGAGCAGAGAAA
>NW_022451718.1:435-854 GCF_009761245.1 Sapajus apella
AGGGGGAGAATGGACGTGTGAATTAGGGAAAGGTGTCTCTTCCTTTGGAGCATGGATGGGTTCAAAGCCCACCTCATACTACTAAGTATTTGGCTGGACACGACTCGTTGTGTGGGATGCTTGTGTGTGTGTGTGTGTGTGTGTGTGTGTGTGTGTCTGTGTGTCTGTGGGTCTGAGTGGGTGTGGGTGTGGGAGTGTGTGTGTGTGTGTGTGTGTGTGTGTGGGTTTGGGTGAGTCAGTGTTTGTGTCTCCAGACCTGAGCAGCAGAAGCTTTTTCCTCTGGTAGCATGTTACTCAGAACCTTGGGTAACCCCCAGCACTCCTGAAAATGCAATGCATGTAGGTTTGAAGACATTGATGTTGATGATTGGCGAGAGCGTGGTGATGGAAACCAGCTCATTTCCCATGTACCACTGAGA
>NW_022451718.1:954-1289 GCF_009761245.1 Sapajus apella
GTTAAAGCTCTTGTGAAGCCATTGAACTGTCACATTCGGCCTGGGGGAGGCCATGCACCCTGTGCAATTAGAGGTCCGAAGATTTGGATTTGATTTCCAGACCTGTGCCAGTCAGTCAGCCACTCACTTTCAAGTGACAAGCCTTAGGCGGGTGAATTTCTGACTCTGTTTCTCGATTTCTGCACAGGGATTGCTGTGGGCCTTAAGGCCCACTGGGAAACGATCCCTTTTCCAGCTCGGTGCCTGGTTTGTGGAGTCTACTTGTCCATCTGGACTGTCATACACCTATGCTTTTGGATAAACTCTGTTACCTCTCCTAGAAATGAGCAGAGAAA
>NW_022451719.1:0-1289 GCF_009761245.1 Sapajus apella
GGCTGGAAATATCTGTTTCCAGATTCTCCAAACAAAGGAATATTGAACTGCTGCACACACAAATCAGTTTAACTCTGTAAGTTTATTGTACAGCTTGACAACCATTCTGCTAGATAGCTGCGTTTTTGTTTAAAAGCAAGATATTTCTCATTACAGCCTATAGTCTGATTCTCTCTGGAATATCCAAACGCAGCTTTTAGAAGAAACGACTTTCTAACTCGCGGAATCTAAACGTAGATGCAACTTAGTAAGGTGAAGGAACACAAATCAGAGCACTTTGAACTAGATGTTTCTCCTGTGTTTTAAACGCAATCTCACTGCTAGTTCTCATAGGCCTCTGTATGGCTGGAAACGACAGTTTCCAGACTCTCCAAAGAAACGATTTCTCAACTGCTGCACACACACATCAGTTTAACTCTGTAAGTTGATTGTACGGCTTGACAACCATTCTGGTAGATAGATGCATTTTTCTTTTAAAGCAAGATATTTCACATTACACCCTACAGACTCCTTCTCTCTGCAATATCCACACGCAGCTTCGAGAAGAAACGTGTTTCTAACTCGCTGAATCTAAAGATAGATCCAACTTCCTAAGGTGAAGGAACACAAAGCAGAGCAGTTTAAACTAGACTTTTACACTTTGTTTTAAACGCAGACTTACTGCTTGTTTTTATATGCCTGTACAAGGCTGGAAATATCTGTTTCCAGAATCGCCAAAGAAAGGATTTCTGAACTCCTGCACACACACATGAGTTTAACTCTGTAAGTTGATTGTACAGCTTGACAACCATTCTGCTAGATAGCTGCGTTTTTGTTTAAGGGCAAGATATTTCTCATTACAGCCTATAGTCTGATTCTCTCTGGAATATCCAAACGCAGCTTTTTAAAGAAACCTGTTTCTAACTCTTTGAATCTAAACTTAGATGCAACTTCCTAAGTGGAACGAACAGAAAGCAGAGCACTTTGAACTATATGTTTCTCCTGTGTTTTAAACGCAGTCTTACTGCTAGTTTTCAAATGCCTGTAAATGGCTGGAAATATCTTTTTCCAGAATCTCCAAAGAAACGATTTCTCATCTGCTGCACACACACATCAGTTAAACTCTGCAGCTTGATTGTGCAGCTTGAAAACCATCCTACTAGATAGCTGCGTTTTTGTTTTACAGCAAGATATTTCTCTTTACAGGCTATAAACACATTCACTCTGGAATATCCAAATGCAGCTTTTCGAAGAAACGTGTTTGTAACTCGCTGAATCTAAGCATAGATTCAACTTCCTAAGCTGAACGA
>NW_022451720.1:0-1289 GCF_009761245.1 Sapajus apella
CTAAACATAGATGCAACTTCCTAAGGTGACCGAACTCAGAGCACAGCAGTTTGAGAGAGACGTTACTTCTGTGGTTTAGACGTGATGTTACCGCTAAATCTTATGAGCCTGTATATGGTTGGAATTATCCTGTTCCAGATTCTCCAAAGAAAGTGTTTCTGAACTGCTACATTCACATGTCTGTTTAACTCTCTAAGTTGAATATACACCTTGACAATCATTCTGCTGCATAGCCCCGTTTTTGTTTTAGAGCCCGATATTTCTCATTACACCCTATACTCCCATTCACTCAGGAATATCGAAACGCTGCTAATTGCAGAAACGTGTTTCTAATTCGCTGAATGTAAACATAGATGCAACTTCCTAAGGTGACCGAACACAGAGCACAGCAGTGTGAAAGAGTCGTTTCTCCTGTGGTTTAGATGTGATCTTAAAGCTAATTGTTAACAGTCTGTATATGGCTGGAAATATCTCTTTCTGGATTCTCCAAAGAAAGGGTTATGCAACTGCTACATTCACACAATTCTTTAGCTCGGTAAGTTTAATATACACCTTGACAATCATTCTGCTACATAGCTTCGCTTTTGTTTTAGAGCCAGATATTTCTCATTACACACATTATCACTATTCACTCAGGAATATCCAAACGCAGCTTTTAGAAGAAACGTGTTTCTAACTCGCTGAATCTAAACATAGATGCAACTTCCGAAGGTGAACAAACACATGAGAGGGCAGGTTGAAAGAGAGGATTCTCCTGTGGTTAAGAAGAGACCTTACGCTAATTCTTAGGAGCGTGCCTATGGCTGGAAATATCTCTTTCCAGATTCTCCATAGAAAGGTTTTCAGAACTGGTATATTCACATATCTGTTTAACTCTCTAACTTGAATATACACATTTACAATCATTCTGCTACATTGCTCCGTTTTTGTTTTAGAGCCCGAGATTTCTCATTACACAATATACTCCCATTCACTCAGGAATATCCAAAGGCCGCTATTTGGAGAAACGTGTTTCTAACTCGCTGAATCTAAACATAGATGCAACTACCGAAGGTGAACGAACACACAGCGGAGCAGTTTGAAAGAGACGTTTCTCCTGTGATTTAGATGCGATCTTGAAGCTAATTCTTAGGAGCCTGTATGTGGCTGGAAATACCTCTTTCCATATTCTCCAAAGACAGGGTTAGTGAACTGCTACATTCACACAATTGGTAAACTCTGTAAGTTGAATATACACCTTGACAATCATTCTGTTAGGTAGCTCCGTTTTTGTTTTAGAGACACATATT
>NW_022451721.1:0-1289 GCF_009761245.1 Sapajus apella
ATGGGGTTTCACCGTGTTGGCCAGGCTGGTCTTGAACTCCTGACCTCAGGTGATCCGCGCACTTTGGCCTCTCAACGTGCTGGGATGACAGGCGTGAGCCACCGCGCCCGGCTCAGTTATTTTTAACTGTTTACATAAATTGATCTCCAGTTTTTCATTTAAAAGTAGTATATTCGTCTATTCGAGAGAGTCAATTTCAAAGTGCTGGGATGACAGGCGTGAGCCCCCGCGCCCGGCCATCAGACATGCAGAGCTGACGGGCGTGGGTTTGCCACACGGTCCCTTCTGCGTCTCCACTCGGCAGAAAACACGCAGGCTTCAAGATCGAATTCAGAAGGCGTTGGGCGTGTATACCAACCGCTTTCCAGAAAAAAAAAAAAAAAAAAAAAAAACTGCTCCTGAAATGTAAAAAACCTGCAGAAAAAAAGCAACACCAGACTACCAAAAATAAATGTCCTGCACATGCTCTGCTCTCACTCGGAAAAAAATAAATAAATAAGATAAAAGGTATAATATTTAGTGACAGGTGCACTTGGTCAAGTGAGGTTGACTTGACCAGGAGCGGTGGATCGTACATGCAATGTTTGCTCACACCTGCAATCCCAGCATTTTGGGAGGCCAAGGACAGAGGGTTACCTGAGGTCAGGAGTTCAAGACCAGCCTGGTCAACATGCTGAAAGCGTGCCTCTACTAAAAATACAAAAATTAGCCGGGCGTGGTGGGGGGCACTTGTCATCCCAGCTACTCCGGAGGCTGAGGCAGGAGAATCCCTTGAACCCAAAAGGCGGAGTTTGCAGTGAGCCGAGATCACCCCACTGCGTTCCAGCCTAGGCGACAGACAGAGAATCCATCTAAGAAAAAAAAAAAAAATTGGATTCTTTTGAAAATCTTCGTGGAATGAAAAGAAAAATTCTTCTTAAAACCAAACGGCGAGGCCGGGTGCGGTGGCTCACGCCTGTCATCCCAGCACTTTGGGAGGTCGACGTGGGTGGATCACCTGAGGTCAGGAGTTCAAGACCAGCCTGGTCAACATGCTGAAAGCCTGCCTCTACTAAAAATACAAAAACTAGCCGGGCGTGGTGGGGGGCACCTGTCATCCCAGCTACTCGGGAGGCTGAGACAGGAGAATCGCTTGAACCCGGGAGGCGGAGTCTGCGGTGAGCTGAAATCACGCCACCAAACGGTGGTCAGCAAAACTCATACGTGCCATCTCCACCAGATTTTAATCAAATATGTCACAACTTAGTTCTTTATTTAGTCACGTGAGGTTTTATCATATTATACTAAGA
>NW_022451722.1:0-381 GCF_009761245.1 Sapajus apella
CGAGCTTTAAGTGCTAGACCAGTTTTTCAGAATACCCAGCTAAAACGATCCCTGCTTTAAGTGCTTTTGCACTTAAAGCAGGGACCGTTTTAGCTGTGTATTTTCAAAAAGCTGTGTGCTCTCCCCATAAAAAGCTACTTTTCTTGGGACTTTTGGTCCCCAGGAGAAATGGGAGTCGTTTTCAGACAGCATGGGAGACACATGAGTCCTTTAGAGTCCTCTTGTCTGGCTCTGAGGGTGCAATGAGGGCGTGAAGCACTTTGGGAGGTGTCCAGACCCTCAGGTAGGCTTGCCACGAAGCAGAGCTTCACCCTAGGGGTGTGCTCCTTGTGGTCATGAGCCGTGTCTTATCGAATGAATCATATTTCATATGCAAGTATG
>NW_022451722.1:481-808 GCF_009761245.1 Sapajus apella
AATGACTTTTGATGTTGACTTCAATCCGTGAAAGCTCTTGTGAAGCCATTGAACTGTCACATTGGGCCTGGGGGAGGCAGTGCACCCTGTGCAATTAGAGGTCCGAAGATTTGGATTTGATTTCCAGCCCTGTGCCAGTCAGTCAGCCACTCAGTTTAAGGTGACAAGCCTTAGGCGAGTGACTTTCTGTCTCTGTTTCTCGATTTCTGCACAGGGATTGCTGTGGGCCTTAAGGCCCACTGGGAAACGATCCCTTTCCAGCTGGGCGCCTGGTTTGTGGAGTCTACTTGTCAATCTGGACTTTCATAGACCTGTGCTTTTGGATGA
>NW_022451722.1:908-1289 GCF_009761245.1 Sapajus apella
CGAGCTTTAAGTGCTAGACCAGTTTTTCAGAATACCCAGCTAAAACGATCCCTGCTTTAAGTGCTTTTGCACTTAAAGCAGGGACCGTTTTAGCTGTGTATTTTCAAAAAGCTGTGTGCTCTCCCCATAAAAAGCTACTTTTCTTGGGACTTTTGGTCCCCAGGAGAAATGGGAGTCGTTTTCAGACAGCATGGGAGACACATGAGTCCTTTAGAGTCCTCTTGTCTGGCTCTGAGGGTGCAATGAGGGCGTGAAGCACTTTGGGAGGTGTCCAGACCCTCAGGTAGGCTTGCCACGAAGCAGAGCTTCACCCTAGGGGTGTGCTCCTTGTGGTCATGAGCCGTGTCTTATCGAATGAATCATATTTCATATGCAAGTATG
>NW_022451723.1:152-1288 GCF_009761245.1 Sapajus apella
AAAAAAAAAAAGCATGTGTCTTTAGAGGAGATTGAGATTGAATTTTCTCAGCTGGGCCTGCTGACTCCCTCCTATCTTGAGTGTGCCCTCACAGAGATCGAATAAGCCTTTTCTTGTGGAGTCTGCCCCCTGCCAAGCCCCCCAGCTTAGCTCCCTGTTTCAAGAATTGCCCTGAAACTTTCATTGGCAAACAACCCAAGTGGTCTCTGCATGGGGTAACACCATGCTTTGCACACTCTGAACAGAAGGATCAAAAATTGCTTATAGCTCAGCTCCTTGGCTGGGGCTCTTCCACCCCTGCCTAGAACTCTGGAAAGGGCAGGGCAGGGAAGGGGCTTTCAGGTATGTCTGTCTTTTCTGAATTTCTATAACTGAATTTCTATTCCTGGAGTCTTGTCCTCCTAACACACAAGACCCATTGCATTCACATGGAGTCAGTATCTGGGCCCAAAGCACAGCTTCGCTTTAGACAGGACCTCCCACCGGATGACCATTATCTGTCTTCGATGGTACCCACTGGTCCCTGAATCTCACACTGGCTTCTGGTAAACTCAAACCAGGGGTGCTAAGAACAAATACAGGCCAGAGAGTACATAAGCCATCCTGAGGCTGCAGAAATATAGTGTGCTCCCAAACACCAAAGAAACATCAAGAAATCCTGGGCCCAGGAAGCTGAAATCCATTTTAATTCAACGTTTATTTATTGGTGTCACTAAGGTCATTTCATGGTGTTGGATGCTGTGAAGAATTCAAAGACCATTAACATCCAAGTCTAGCTTTTAGGCAAAATGGCATATTGGGGAAGTACAACACGGGATGGAAACCAGTTCTGGGATTTAACCCCAGCACTTCCGCCACCTACCTGTTGATGTTGGATGACTGACTTCACTTCTCTGAGCATCCATTTTCTTATTAAAATAAAGATGAGCCGGGCGCGGTGGCTCAAGCCTGTAATCCCAGCACTTTGGGAGGCCGAGGCGGGTGGATCACGAGGTCAAGAGATCGAGACCATCCTGGTCAACATGGTGAAACCCCGTCTCTACTAAAAATACAAAAAATTAGCTGGGCATGGTGGCGCGTGCCTGTAATCCCAGCGACTCAGGAGGCTGAGGCAGGAGAATTGCCTGAACCCGGGA
>NW_022451724.1:0-1288 GCF_009761245.1 Sapajus apella
GCAACAGAGTGAAACTCTGTCTCTAGTAAAATTACAAAAATTAGGGCTGGCCGAGGTGGCTCACACCTGTATCCAGCACTTTGGGAGGCCGAGGCGGGCCGATCACCTGAGGCTGGGAGTTTGAGACCAGACTGACCAACATGGATAAACCTCTTCTCTACTAAAAATACAAAATTAGCCAGTCGTGGTGGCAAATGCCTGTAGTCCCAGCTACTTGGGAGGCTGAAGCAGGCGAATTGCTTGAACCTTGGAGGCAGAGGTTGTGGTGAGCCAAGATTGTGCATTGCACTCCAGCCTGGGCAACAAGAGTGAAGATCCATCTCAAAAAATAAATTAGCCTGGGTGTGGTGATGCACGCCTGTAATCCCAGCTACTAGGGAAGCCGAGGCAGAATTGCTTGAACCCAGGAGGTGGAGGTTAAAGTGAGCTGAGATCCCACCACTACACTCCAGGCTGGGTGACAGAGTAAGATTCTGTCTCAAAAATAAATAAATAAATAAACAAATACAGTCTCTGCTTAGATAAGCACTATGTGTCTGGGGCCTGTAAACAGCTCTTTTACCCTTTCTTTAGTATGGAAAGACACTTTCTGATTGTTATGAAAGAAATGTGTGCACCTTGGAGGTGGGTTGTTTGTGTTCATTACCCTCTTGCTTGACATCTAGAGAAGGATACATTGTTGCCTCCGGCCCTGTCCTTCCCATCACCAAAGAGGAGGCTCACCACTGAATGTATCTCTTTGGATGGGAGGCAGCATATGTTTAAGTTGAGCGAGTTTCTTCCAGCCCAGTGGGGGAGCCCCTCAGGCCCTTCCTCCATCAACCTGCACTCTGGCGTGGACCCTTCTCTACTTTTCAGGGGCAGGATGTTTGCATTCTGTGTTGTGCACAGCCCAGTCTGTAGTCCATGTTAGGGTATACCTTCTGCAGGTTTTACCCAATGCATGAGGTTACATGTCCACCACAACAGTGTCACACAGAGTAGTTTCACTGCCCCCAAAACCCTCTGTGCACCACCTTTTCATCCTTATGCCCTCTTCTCTCAACCCAGGTAACCACAGATTTTTTATTTATTTTTTGAGACACAGTGTCATTCCTGTTGCCCAGGCTGGAGTGCAGTGGCTCCATCTAGGCTCACTGCAACATCCGCCTCCGTGGTTTAAGCAATTCTCAGCCTCACGAGTAGCTGGTACTGCCAGCATGTGCCACCACGCAGGCTAATTTTGTATTTTTAGTGGAGACGGGGCTTCTCCATGTTGGTCAGGCTGGTCTCGAACTCCCGACCTCCG
>NW_022451725.1:0-1288 GCF_009761245.1 Sapajus apella
AGACCCCATTGTCTCAGCCCCAAATCTCCTGAAACTGATAAGCAAGTTCAGCAAAGTCTCAGGATACAAAATCAATGTGCAAAAATCACATGCATTCCTATACACCAATAACAGACTTAAAGAGAGCCAAATCAAGAACAAACTTCCATTCACAATTGCCACAAAGAGAATAAAATACCTAGGAATACAACTAACAAGGAACGTACAGGACCTCTTCAAGGAGAAGTACAAGCCGCTGCTCAACGAAATAAGGGAGGACACAAACAGATGGAGAAACATTCCATGTTCATGGTTAGGAAGAATCAATACCATGAAAATGGCCATACTGCCCAAAGTAATTTACACATTCAATGCTATCCCCATCAAGCTACCAATGACCTTCTGCACAGAACTGGAAAAAATAACCGTAAACTTCATATGGAACCAAAAGTGAGCCCGCATAGCAGTCAATTCTAAGCAAAAAGAACAAAGCAGGAGGCATCAGACTACCAGACTTCAAATTATACTACAAGGCTACAGTAATCAAAACAGCATGGTACTGGTACCAAAATAGAGATATAGACCAATGGAACAGAACAGAGGTCTCGGAGGCTACCCAACATACCTAGAACCATCTGATCTTTGACAAACCAGACAAAAACCAGCAATGGGGAAAGGATTCCCTGTTCAATAAATGGTGTTGGGAAAGCTGGCTAGCCATGTGCAGAAAGCAGAAACTGGACCCCTTCCTGACACCTTACACTAAAATTAACTCCAGATGGATTAAAGACTTAAACATAAGACCTAACACCATAAAAACCCTAGAAGAAAATCTAGACAAAACCATTCAGGACATAGGTGTAGGCAAGGGCTTCATGACCAAAACACCAAAAGCATTGACAACAAAAGTCAAAATAGACAAATGGGAGCTAATCAAACTCCACAGCTTCTGCACAGCAAAAGAAACAGTCATTAGAGGGAATCATCAACCAACAGAATGGGAAAAAATTTTTGCAGTTTACCCATCTGACAAAGGGCTGATATCCAGAATTTACAAAGAACTAAAACAGATTTACAAGAAAAAAACTAACAAGCCCATTCAAAAGTGGGCAAAGGATATGAACAGACACTTTACAAAAGAAGACATACATGAGGCCAACAAACATATGAAAAAATGCTCATCATCACTTGTCATCAGAGAAATGCAAATCAAAACAACATTGAGATACCATCTCACGCCAGTTAGAATGGCGATCATTAAAAAATCTGGAGACAACAGATGCTGGAGAGGATGTGGAGAAATAGGAAC
>NW_022451726.1:0-1288 GCF_009761245.1 Sapajus apella
TTGGATTAGAAGGAGGGAGAATGGACGTGTGAATTAGGGAAAGGGGTCTCTTCCTTTGCAGCATGGATGGGTTCGAAGCCCACTGCATACTACTAAGTATTTGGCTGGACAAGACCCGTTGTGTGGGATGCCTGTGTGTGTATGTGTGTGTGTGTGTGTGTGTGCGTTTGCTTGTGCGTGTGCTTGTGCTTCTGTGTGTTTGTGGGTGTGGGAGGGAGTGTATGTGGGTGTGTGTTGGTTGGTATGTGTGTGTCAGTGTTTGTGTCTCCAGTCCTGAGCAGCAGACGCTTTTTCCTCTGGTAGCATGTTACCCAGAACCTTGGATAAGCCCCAGCACTCCTGAAAACCCAATACATGTAGGTTTGAAGACATTGATGTTGATGATTGGCGAGAGCGTGGTGTTGGACACCAGCTCATTTCCCATGTGCCACTGAGGCCTGCTGAGCTTTGCTCAAGAGGGCTCTTGACTCTTACTTTGTAGCAGGAGCTCCTAAGTGAATCAAGCCTTTTCAAGAGTGTCAGGTAGAAAGCCAAGATATCTCGGGTTAGACCCAATGTTCCAATTGGAACCGGGCACATTCTCATTAGAGACAAGGGACCAAAGACGGTGCCGATGGAATCTAATGTCTTTTGATGTTGACCTCAATCCGTGAAAGCTCTTGTGAAGCCATTGAACTGTCACATTGGGCCTGGGGGAGGCAGTGCACCCTGTGCAATTAGAGGTCCGAAGATTTGGATTTGATTTCCTGCCCTGTGCCAGTCAGTCAGCCACTCACTTTCAAGTGACAAGCCTTAGGCGGGTGACTTTCTGTCTCTGTTTCTCGATTTCTGCACAGGGATTGCTGTGGGCCTGAATGCCCACTGGGAAACGATCTCTTTTCCAGCTCGGTGCCTGCTTTGTGGAGTCTACTTGTCAATCTGGACTTTCATACACCTATGCTTTTGGATGAACTCTGTTACCTCTCCTAGAAATTAGCAGAGGAAATTGACAGTGGATTGACAAGAATGAGAATCCGTTCTAAAGAATTCCAACAGAACGGAATCCATTATGACCAAAAGAATGCTCAACTCAAGGGGACAGAGATCCCTCATTTTGACTTCATTAGCTATGGCACCGAGAGATAACTTTTTGAAAATACACAGCTAAAGCTGTCCGAGGTTTAAGTGCTAGACCAGTTTTTCAGAATACACAGCTAAAAGGGTCCCTCGTTTAAGTGCTTTAGCAATTAAAGCAGGGACGTTTTTAGCTGTGTATTTTCAAAAAGCGGTGTGCTCTCCCAATAAAAAG
>NW_022451727.1:0-1288 GCF_009761245.1 Sapajus apella
CTCACTCCACTGCAAATGCCCACCCTGCAGCTCCAGGTACAGAGGCGAGGCTGGCTCTGGGCTGACCTCAGGGCCTTCTGATGGCCCCACCCCTCGGCATGCCTCATGCTCACCCCTTGCCACCCACCTGACAGCTCAGCATGTCTGCTGTCTGCCATCCTCAATGCCTGCTCTAGACAAGTCCAGGTCCCCCAGGAGTGGCAGAGGGAACTGAGTTGAGAAGTAAGTCCCAGCTCACTGAACCCTAAGTGGGCTGTCCAGCCTCTCCCTTCAGTTCACAGCCCCAGGAAAGTTCCCTCCAGGGATGTAATCCCAGGGACCACAGCAGCACACTTTGGCCTAACCTATTCTCTAGGTAATTAAAAAGTTACTGAACAGGCCAGAATGGCCGTGGGCCCTGACATTAATCCCCTTTCTCTGTGAGGGTGCTGGGTTGGGTTTGCCATCCTGCTGTCTTTGTGGAAGGAGCTGGCAGGTTGATCAAGTCTTAGGGGCCAGCCATGGATTCACCTCTTCTGGAACCCTCGGAGGACCCTGCCTGTAGGAGGGCCTAGTGGAGATCCAGACACCTCTCCCAGGTTGGTGCTCACAGCCCCTCCCTGGCCCGCTCCCTCTACACGTGCCCCTACGGGTCTCTGGGAGGGGAGCATCCATCCGTCTTGTGCATGGTAGTTTTCAGCTCGATTTCCATGAGGACTGTCTCCTTGGTGGAAATGCCCAGTAGGGGGTCCTGAGCCTGTGCTGGCTGTTCTCTAAGTGCCAAAGTCACTGAGAGGGACTTGAAAACTCAAAACTTACTAACATTATTTTCTAGACTTGCTTTTTCCTTCAAATGTGTAAAAACAAATATTAAAATTTCTATCTTTTACATAATTTGGATTCTGTCATCACATGGATCTTTTATTTTCATGAAATTTATTTTTATGCATGTATATTAAACATTGATTTTTTTCCTTTCTTCTTTACTGAAATTGTTAACTGTTTTAGAGGCCAAACCTTCTTTTTTTTTTAAAAAAAAAAAATCCTTCATAAACATTAATAAAATGCAGTAATTTAAAATATTATACTTTTCAAAGATGGGAATAATGACATTAAAGACTTTATATTACTTATATGAATTAATTTATATTTTCCCAAAATCTTGAAAAATATTTTAGCTAGGTATACAATTCCAAATTGACACATATTTAACCTAGAACTTCAAGCATACTATCTGTTAACATATCAATTTCATGAAGAAATTAAGAAACAAGATGAAAATTTATTGCTCTGTAGTTAATTTGCATTT
>NW_022451728.1:0-1288 GCF_009761245.1 Sapajus apella
TTTCTCGTATCATTTAGATGCTATCTTAAAGCTAATTTTTAAGAGTCTGTGTAAAGCTGGAAATATCTCCTTCCGGATTCCCCAAAGAAAGGGTTAGTGAACTGCTACATTCACAAAATTGTTTAACTCTGTAAGCTTAATATACACCTTGACAATCATTCTGCTACATAGCTCCGATTTTTTTTTAGAGCCAGATATTTCTCATTAAACCCTACACTCCCATTCACTCAGGAATATCCAAACGCAGCTTTTTGGAGAAACGTGTATGTAACTCGCAGAATCTAAACATAGATGCAACTTGCGAAGGTGAACGAACACACAGTGGAGCAGTTTGAAAGAGACTTTTCTCGTATCATTTAGATGCGATCTTAAAGCTAATTCTTAAGAGTCTGTATATGGCTGTAAATAAATTTTAAGATTCTCCAAAGAAAGGGTTGGTGAACTGCTACATTCACACAATTGTTTAACTCTTTAAGTTTAATACACACCTAGACAATCATTCTGCTACATAGCTCCGTTTTTGTTTCAGAGCCAGATATTCTCATTAAACCCTATACCCCCATTCACTCCTGAATGTCCAAACGCAGCTTTTTGCAGAAACGTGTTTCTAACTCGCAGAATCTAAACCCAAATACAACTTCCGAAGGTGAACCAACACACAGTGGAGCAGTTTGAAAAAGACGTTTCTCGTATGATTTAGATTCGATCTTCAAGCTAATTCTTTAGAGTCTGTATACGGCTGGAAATATCTCTATCCAGATTCTCCAAAGAAACGGTTAGTGAACTGCTACATTCACACAATTGTTTAACTGTGTAAGTTTGATAAACAGCTTGACAATCTTTCTGCTACATAGCTCCTTTTTTGTTTTAGAGCCAGATATTTCTCATTAAACCCTATACTCCCATTCAGTCAGGAATATCCAAACGCAGCTTTTTGGAGAAATGTGTTTCTAACTCACAGAATCTAAACATAGCTGCAACTTCCAAAGGTGAACGAACACACGGTGGAGCAGTTTGAAAGCGACGTTTCTAGTATGATTTAGATGCGATCTTAAAGCTAATTCTTAAGAGTCTGTATATGTATAGAAATATCTCTTTCCAGATTCTCCAAAGAGTGCGTTGGTGAACTGCTTCATTCACACAATTGTTTAACTCTGTAAGTTCAATATACACCTTGACAATCATTCTGCTACATAGCTCCGTTTTTGTTTTAGAACCAGATATTTCTCATTAAACCCTATACTCCAAAACTCAGGAATACGCAAACGCAGCTTTTTGGAGAATCGTG
>NW_022451729.1:0-1288 GCF_009761245.1 Sapajus apella
AAGTGCATAGCAGAACCTGGTCCACAGTATTCAAGAAATGGCCAATCCCTAAAGGCCTTCGGAGGGTAATGTACAGATGGGGATGTGCAGAGGGCGATGTGCAGAGGGCAATGTGCAGAGGGTAATGTACAGGGGGCCATGTGCAGGGGGCCATGTGCAGAGGGCCATGTGCAGAGTGCCATGTGCAGAGGGCCATGTACAGAGGGCGATGTGCAGAGGGCCATGTGCAGAGGGCCATGTGCAGAGGGTGATGTGCAGAGGGTGATGTGCAGAGGGCCTTTTGCAGAGGGTGATGTACAGACCAACCTTCACACAGTTGGCGGATGGGCCTGACTGTCACCACCAGCCCTCACACCAGGTCCAGACTGATGGCATCCCAAGATGCTTGACAGAAGTCACAGATGCACACACATTATGTGCACATGGCAAACCCTATGCATCCTTCAAAACCTCGCTCAGGTGACATCACTGTGAACTGTCCCTGATCTCTCCTTCCCTCTGAACACAGTGCACCACTTAGAGACTGGGACCTTTCCTCACTGCTATGTGATGTGCCTGCATGCCTTGTGCCCTCACCCTGAATGAAAGCTTGAGGTCGGGGACACTGTCCCAGTCATCTGTGTCCCCAGCAACCACACAGGGCTAAGCACAGGACAGACACGCAAGATATTCTTGGTGGCTGCTGCTCCTCTGAACTGCGGGCTTTGGGGGCAGAGAGGTGACCTTAAACTAAACACCTGCCTCTCAGTCTCAGGCTCCTCCTAGGCTGAATGGAAGGGTAATGTACAGAAAGCCCTCAGCCCTGAGGGGTGAAGGGCATGGCAGCACGGAAGCCTGAGGCTGAGTCAGCCTCTCGGCTCTGCAGGACCTCAGGCTGCTGAAGCTCTCGGCTCTCCAGTGCCCCCACCTTCGAAATGGGAGGAACGACAAGACCACAGCAAGGTGGAGGCCCAGGTTAGACCGACAGGTGAGGCTGGCCTTGGCCACACGCCATCTTCACTGCACCCACCCTCATTTCATCAATGAGGGAACGCAGAGTTGTGGCCTGGGGTCCCCATTCTCAAGGAGCTTCTGGTGTGGCTACCACAGGGAAAAAAAGCTGGGCACCCCCTGCCCCAGAACAGGAGCTGGGACAAGGCCATGAGCCTTGGACACAGGTCTCCCCCTCCATCCGTTCCACTCTTGGTTAGTGGGACCTCCCCTGTGCCGAGCTCACAGGAAGACCACGGAGGGACACGGGGGACTCCAGGTGTCCAGGAGGGGATGGCCCAGCAGCCACTCAGGAGAG
>NW_022451730.1:0-1288 GCF_009761245.1 Sapajus apella
GGTCTTTACTGCCTTTTCCTCCGTGCTGCTGGTGCTGCTGAGATTTTTGAATATATAGAGGATAAAAATACATTTTATACAAATGTTTCCCTCGTCAGTATTTTAAAAGAGTACTTAAGCACCAGAAAGACAGCTCACCTGAAACAGAGGACAGCCTGTGACTCTGAAGCTCGCCTGGGCTGACAGGTTCTCAGCACACAGCACCACCTGGGATGGCTGCCTGGCTGCCTCCCAGGGGCAGGAAACTTTGGGCCTGTACCCTCTCTGGGCCTGCGGGGCCCTAGCACAGACCATAGACTTCTTCGTTGAACAGCTCAACCTGTCCTGGGGCCAGCAGCATATGCGGCACAACTTGACATACAAGAGGCATAGGCCATCTCAGCCAGACAAGATCATCATGGAGGCCATGCTGGAGCACGTCCTCGGGGCCTCTTGTGCCCAGCAGAGCTTCTGGGGAGAAGTACAGACCAACTACGCACACTGGCTGTGGCACTCCATCCACCTGGGGCTCTGTGACCTGCCCAGGGTCTGACAGCAGCCTCCTCAGCTAGCCCCTTCCTGAGCCTGGGGCTGGCAGGAGACAGAGACCAGGGACAGGCTCCACTCAGGACTTTGCCCTCCTGCTCCCAGCTTCACGGCTTCGAGGCTCAGCGGGTTGGCCTAGTGGGATGTGTCTCCACCTCAGCTTCTCAAAGCCTGGTCCAGTTGGAGGGAAATGTGCACAACAGGGAGGAGAAAGTGAGGCTGTCCCTGTCTAGGGCCCCAAGCTGTCTCCAGGCTTCTGTGTCCCATGAGGAAAAGGCCACAGTGCCAGGAACCCCGAGCCCTTTGGGTCCATCTGTGCCCAGGAACCAGAGCACAAGGCCCCAGGGTGAGGCCCGCACCTGCCGCTGGCACTGAGACCTTTTGTGTATTTCATTCCTATGCGGCCCTGAGGGAGTCCAGGCCTCTTCTCTGTCCTAACAGTCCAGGATTGCAGCAGTTGGCTCCCAGGTGCAAGCCTGTCTGGAAAAGAAGGTTCCAGCGCCTGGTACAGCCGGCAGGCACCCTGGATGGTGTGGCAGGCCTCCTCCTTCGGCTGTCCCAGGCAGGGCTGGAAGCCGTGCAGGCAAGTGGTCGGGCCGTCACCACCTTGTGGGGCCAGAGCCAGGCTAGGCAGGTACTGACCCAGCACCTGCCTCTTAACCTGGACCGGCTGCAGGCGGGGCTGGAGCAGCTGTGGAATGAGCTGGAATGAGTGGTGGGAACCCTCCCCCAATCCAAGTTCCCAGACAAGCTATGAGCACCT
>NW_022451731.1:0-502 GCF_009761245.1 Sapajus apella
TTCTCATTACTTCCTATACTCCCATGGACTCAGGAATATCCAAACGCAGCTTTTAGAAGAAAAGCGTTTCTAACTCGCCGAATCTAAACATAGATGCAACTTCCTAAAGTGAACGAACACACAGCAGAGAACTTTAAAACAGACGTTTCTCCCGTGGTTTAGACGCGATCTTACCGCTAATTCTTATGAGGCTGTTTATGGCTGGAAATATATGTTTCCAGATTCTCCAAAGAAAGGATTTCTCAACTGCTACATTCACACATCTGTTTATCTCTGTAAGTTGAATGTACACGTTGACAATCATTCTGCTACACAGCTCCGTTTTTCGTTTAGAGCCAGAGATTTCTCATTACATCCTATACTCCCATTCACTCATTAATATTCAAACACAGTTTTAGAAGAAACGTGTTTCTAACCCGCTGATTCTAAACATAGATGCAACTTCCTAAGGGGAACTAACACACAGCAGAGAAGCTTAAAACAGACGTGTCTCCAGTGGTTT
>NW_022451731.1:602-1288 GCF_009761245.1 Sapajus apella
CGTTTCTCCTGTGGTTTAGACGCGATCTTACCGCTAATTCTTAAGAGGCTGTTTATGGCTGGAAATATATGTTTCCAGATTCCCCAAAGAAAGGGTTTCTCAACTGCTACATTCACACGTCTGTTTAACTCTGTAAGTTGAATGCACACGTTGACAATCATTCTGCTACACAGCTCCGTTTTTCTTTTAGAGCCAGAGATTTCTCATTACATCCTATACTCCCATTCACTCATTAATATCCAAACACAGTTTTAGAAGAAACGTGTTTCTAACCCGCTGATTCTAAACATAGTTGCAACTTCCTAAGGGGAACTAACACACAGCAGAGAAGCTTAAAACAGACGTGTCTCCAGTGGTTTAGATTCGATCTTATCGCTAATTATTATGATGCTGTTTATAGCTGGAAATATCCCTTTCCAGGTTCTCCAAAGAAAGGTTTTCTCAACTGCTACATTCACACATCTGTTTACCTCTGTAAGTTGAATATACACCTTGACAATCATTTTGCTCTATAGTTCCGTTTTTTGTTTTAGAACCAGATATTTCTCATTACATCCTATACTCCTATGCACTCAGGATTATCCAAACGCAGCTTTTAGAAGAAACGTGTTTCTAACTCGCTGAGTCAAATCATAGATGCAACTTCCTAAGGTGACCGAACCCACAGCCGAGAAGTTTGAAACAGA
>NW_022451732.1:0-1318 GCF_009761245.1 Sapajus apella
TCGCTTTCAAACTGCTCCACTGTGTGTTCGCTCACCTTAGGAAGTTGCATCTATGTTTCGACTCTGCGAGTTAGAAACACGTTTCTCCAAAAAGCTGCGATTTGATATTCCTGAGTGAATGGGAGTATAGGGTTTAATGAGAAATATCTGGTTCTGAAATAAAAAGGGGGCTATGTAGCAGAATGATTTTCAAGGTGTATGTTCAACTTATAGAGGTAAACAGATGTGTGAATGTAGCAGTTCAGAAACACTTTCTTTGGAGAATCTGGAAAGAGATAATTCCAGCCATATACAGGCTCATAAGAATTAGCTTTAAGATCGCGTCTAAACCACAGGAGAAACGTCYCTTTCAAACTGCTCTGCTGTGTCTTCKTTGACCTTAGGAAGTTGCATCTAYGTTTCRATTCAGCGAGTTAGAAACACTTTTCTTCTAAAAGCTGTGTGTCGATATTCTTGAGTGAATGGGAGTACAAAGTGTAATGAGAAATACCTGACTCTAGAAAAAAAACGGAACTATGTAGCAGAATGATTGTCAAGGTGTATATTAAACTTACAGAGTTAAATAATTGTGTGGATGTAGCAGTTGAATAAGCCATTCTGTGGAGAATCTGGAAAGAGATATTTCCAGCAATATACAGACTCTTAACAATTAGCTATAAGATCGCGTCTAAATTACATTAGAAACGTCCCTTTCAAACTGCTCTGCTGTGTGTTCGTTCATCTTCGGAAGTTCCATCTATGTTTAGCTTCAGCGAGTCAGAAACAGGTTTCTCCAGAAAGCGGCGTTTGGATGTTCCTGAGTGAATGTGAGCATAGGGTGTAATGAGAAATCTCCGGCTCTAAAACAACAACGGAGCTATGTAGCAGAGTGATTGTCATTGTGAATATTAAAAACATACAGAGTTAAACAATTGTGTGTATGTGCTAGTTGAGTAACCCTTTCTTTGGAGAATCTGGAAAGAGATATTTCCAGACATATACAGACTCTTAAGGATTAGCTTTAAGATCGCATATAAATCATATGAGAAATGTCTCTTTCAAACTGCTCAACTGTCTTTTCGTTCACCTTAGGTAGTTGCATCTATGTTTAGATTCTGCGAGTTAGACACACGTTTCTCCAAAAAGAGACGTTTGGATATTCCTGAGTGAATGGGAGTATAGGGTGTAATGAGAAATATCTGGCTCTAAAACAAAAACGGAACTATGTTGCAGAATTATTGTCAAGATGTTCAACATACAGAGTTAAACAGATGTGTGAATGTAGCAGTTCCGAAACACTTTGTTTGGAGAATCTAGAAAGAGATAATTCCAGCCATAT
>NW_022451733.1:0-1287 GCF_009761245.1 Sapajus apella
GTGGCCTCCTGCGTGGCACCTGGATTGTTGGAGGCCACCCAGACCCTGTGTCTGGAAGTGTGCAGCAGGCTTAGGCAACTCCACCTTCGGAGTGGGGATGGGGAGGTGTCAGCAGCAGCCAGGAGGGGGTTCTCTGCGTCCGGATGCCGGGCAGCTCGCATTGGAGAGATGGACTTGGAGGAGGGGTTGTGTGCTGGGGGGCTAGGTGACTATGGGGTCTGCAGCACTGTCCTCAGACTGGCCCCCTCTACCCCTGGGGCTTATGACTCCCCTTGTATCCCTTCACCACTGCCACCCCAGCTGATGCATCAGGCAGGCAGGAGAGTGGAGGCAGAGGGGCTATACCCCTTCCCTACATGGGCCCCTACCATGGCCTGCCCACCCCAACCCTAGTTTTGGTGCAGACTTGTCCTGCGATGCTCCTGGCGGTCCCTGCAAGGCCTCAGAGCTGGTGACCGGGGAGGCCGTCAGCTGGCCGACCTGCCCTCTGTCTCCCCTGCAGGGGCCCCTGGAGCACCAGGGCAGGAAGACCCCGGAGGCCATCCCTGTGACATCAGCCACAGCACCCCAGCTTGGCTGACCCCAGCCGTGCTTGGGAGAGAGTGGAGGAGGAGGGGCGAGGACAGATTCACAGAGGGACAGCTCTCAGGAGGAAGGGAGGGAGCCTGGACCCAGAGGCAGTGGGGGTGCAGAGTATCACCTTTGTCCTGTGCTAGGGGCCCTTCTCCCTTTTGCCTCTCGGGGTATCTTCCTCAGGACTGGGCTGAGGGAAAGCCTGGCCAAGTGTCTGGCAGTGGCCTTCCCCCTGCCCGCCTGCCCGTCCTCTGTCTTTGTCTGCCTGCCCGGGGAGCCTCAGTGTGAGGCCACTAAGGGCGCGAGGGTTGCATCCTGTCCTTGTGGCCCCTGACCGCAGGCTCTGCAGAGAGGAAGGGGCAAGGTTGGGGCTCACTTCTCAGCCCACCCTTCCTGCACAGGCAGCCAGGCGTGCGGAGGAGATGATGCGGAAGGTGAGGGCCTTATGAGTTTTTGGGGGTCTCAGTAGCTGGGTAGTGGGTGCCTGGGTGGGTAGATTTGCTGGATAAGGCCCCCCTTCCATGTGTGGGGGGTGGGGTGTTGGCAAATCTGCAGCCACTGAGATGCCTCCAGCCACAGCAGGGACGAGGGGATGAGGGGTGTCGCCGGCTGGTCGAGGAGCCCCCCGCTTTCTCCCAGGCCCTGGCTGGGACCAGAGTGGCTGGGGATGTGGCCCTTACCCCTCCTCCCTTCAGCTTGCCTCCTGGGTCCCTG
>NW_022451734.1:0-1287 GCF_009761245.1 Sapajus apella
TTCCTTGGAGAATCTGGAAAGAGATATTTCCAGCCATATACAGGCTCATAAGATTTAGCAGTAACATCGCGTCTAAACCACAGGAGAAATGTCTCTTTCAAACTGCTCTGCTGTGTTTGGTTCACATTAGGAAGTTGCATCTATTTTTAGATTCAGCGAGTTAGAAACAGGTTTCTTCTAAAAGCTGCGTTTGGATACTCCTGGGTTATTGGGAGTATAGGGTGTAATGAGAAATATCTGGCTCTAAAACAAAAACGGAGCTATGTAGAAGAATGATTGTCAAGGTGTGTATTCAACTTACAGAGTTAGACAGATGTGTGGATGTAGCAGTTAAGAAACCCTTTCCTTGGAGAATCTGGAAAGAGATATTTCCAGCCACATACACGCTCATAAGAATTAGCTTTAAGATCGTGTCTAAACCACAGGGGAAACGTCTCTTTCAAACTGCTCTGCTGTGTGTTCGTTTACCTTAGTAAGTTGCATTGATGTTTCGATTCAGCGAGTTAGAAAAACGTTTCCTCTAAAAGCTGCGTGTCGATGTTGTTGAGTGAATGGGATTACACAGTGTAATGAGAAATATCTGGCTCTAAAACAAAAACGGAACTATGGAGAAGAATGATTGTCAAGGCGTGTATTCAACTTACAGAGTTAAACAATTGTGTGAATGTAGCAGTTGAATAAGCCTTTCTTTGGAGAATCTGGAAAGAGATATTTCCAGCAATATACAGGCTCCTAAGAATTAGCGGTAAGATCGCGTCCAAACCACAGGAGAATCGTCTCTTTCAAACTGCTGTCTTATGTGTTCGTTCACCTTGGGAAGTTGCATCTATGTTTTTTTTCAGCGAGTTAGAAACACTTTTCTTCTAACGGCTGCGTTTGGATATTCCTGAGTCAATGGGAATAATAGGTGTAATAAGAAATATCTGGCTCTAAAACAAAAGCGGAATTATGCAGCTGAAGAATGGTCAAGGTGTATATTAAACTTACAGAGTTAAACAATTGTGTGAATATATCAGTTCACTAACCCTTTCTTTGGAGAATCTGCAAAGAGATATTTCCAGCCATATACAGACTCTGAAGAATTAGCTTTAAGATCGCATCTAAATGATACGAGAAACGTCTCTTTCAAACTGCTCCACTGTGCGTTCGTTCACCTTAGGAAGTTGCATCTATGTTTAGATTCTGAGAGTTAGAAACACGTTTCTCCAAAAAGCTGCTTTTGGATATTCCTGAGTGAATTGGAGTATAGGGTGTAATGAGAAATATCGGGCTCTAAAACAAAAATGG
>NW_022451735.1:0-226 GCF_009761245.1 Sapajus apella
CCCATAATATTAACAAACATTTATGTATTTGAGAAATAATTCCTTGAAGCATAATCATGAGAAAATACTTATCAAAAAATCTCATTTTCCTATTTTCAATGTAGGACTATAACCATTAGGTAGTTCAGAAGAGGAGGCACAATGCTAAAAGTTCTCTGCAACTCTAGGGAGCTCCAGGCAAAGTGAGACAGAGGTCTGTTTTCCCTTTGAAGGGTCCTGGCCTAAA
>NW_022451735.1:236-450 GCF_009761245.1 Sapajus apella
CTCCCATGGCCATACTGGTGTTGGAGATAGTATCCAACCTACAACAGCCCAATAAGGGTTACTCCTATGACTTTTGCTGGAACTATTAAGAAAGAGGCCTTCTCTTTCCACTAGGCTTGCTAAACTGATAGAATGTAAGCCTGATGCTTATGGTGGCCTTTCCATCACCCAGAGGACACACAGCTGACTTAATGAAGTAAACTCCAGAAAAATT
>NW_022451735.1:460-1287 GCF_009761245.1 Sapajus apella
AGATCCTGCTATATTGCCTGGGCTGGGGTTACAGGCATGAGCCACAGGGCCTGGCCCTATAGTGCATATATTTCTGTTAAGGGTGTTAGGGATATCTGGGCCAGTGTTGGGATGGTCTGAACTCAGAGACCCATGAAGAGCTCATCCGGTCTCAAGGCTTTAACACTGTCTGGATCCTAACTCCCAGATTTCTATCTTTCCCCCTTGCTTTGTTCTCAACATAACAGGCCAACTTCTTCTTCTCAACACTGGTTTACAGCATGTCCATGAACGTGAAATTCTTTCAACTCACAAGGCCCAACACCATCTGGCGCCTTTCGACTCGTCTCTCAGAGCTTGCCACCAGCTCTCCTCACTCACTCTGGCCTCCAGCCTCTCCTGCCAGCAAATGCCTTCCTCCTCGGAACCTCGGGGCTTGATGCTCCTTTAATCTCACTCTTCCCCATGCAGCCCCGTGTCTCACTCCCTCACCCCGGCCGCACCCTCACTCAGATGCCTCCTTGTCAACGAGGTTGACCACTCCGCCTTATTTAGATCTGCACTCTCCACTTCCTATCCCCGGCGAGTTTTATTTTTATCTACAGCACATATCACCATCTGAAATACCACTGTGCATAGCTGATGGATTTATCTTGTCTGTCATCAGCCTTTCCTCTTAAAAAGGAGGCTCCAGGAGGACACTGGTGATTTCTTTCCATTGTGTGAAGCTGTGACGCCCATATCTAAAAAACAGCCTGAAACAGCTGTCAGAAATAGTTACTGAATCCCTGGAATCATCACTGTACTCCTGGATTCAGGAATGGGGAAAAAAGTGCTCCATCTGAGGA
>NW_022451736.1:0-1287 GCF_009761245.1 Sapajus apella
GGAGAATTCTGAGTGAGAGTCTCTTCCCCACTGAGGCTTGATTTAAGACAGGAGGAGAAAATGGCAGCACCAGCCACGCACTGCGGGGCAGTGAGCTTCCTCCTCAGCAGCTTGATTCCGTGCTTGGGGCAAAATCACTTCATTGCCAAGCAACAGGACCTTGAGAGGGAATATCCTGCTAGATCGACTTTAGCATGAGTCGGTTGTCCTGTTCTCCTTCTGTGTTCCTTTGACTTGAACACTCTTTCCCATCTGGTCTTCTAATGTCACCAAGTGAAGAAAAGCCCAGTACACGTAAGCCTCAGGATGGTCTGAAGCTCACGGTGTTTTTCTTTCCCTCCATGCAGGCAGAGGAACCCACCAAGGAAAAAGGTGTGTATTCTGGAAGCCCTCCTTGCCTAAGGAAAGATCTTCAGTGTGGCAACAGGTGGCACTTACTCTCCTGCTTTTGCTGGAGGTCCGCTTGGGTTTAAGCTTCCTGACAGAAAGGAGATAGGGCCAGTTTGGTTTAAAAAACACTGAGTCCATCCAATAAAGAGCCGTGACCATCCCCTCAAGTCCTGGAGGGAGAATTGCCATGTAGATGCAATAGGGTGGTGTGCATCAGGGCGATGCGGTATGGAGGGGACAGCCGTGTGGAGTGATTGGGAATGTCTTTGGGAGTATATGTGTGGTTACCCAGAAAATTTAGAAAAACTCTAAAACATTGAATTGCTACTGCACATTTCACCTAAATTAACCCATTCATCCTCCACCACAGCTGTCCCTGAAGTTAAATGTTATATCGTCACTCCTTAGAGATGGTGCAGAGGTGATTTTCCCAGGCTTTCAATATCCTAAACGCAAGAGGCAAATGTGAACTCAGGAATGGGAGGAAGATTGATGCAGTGCGTTACTATTGTGCATTCATCAGGCGGCCCTGGTATAACTCGTCATTATGCCAGGCAGTTCTGGCATCTGTTTGTGCATGTGGAAGGAGAAGAGCCTTGAGAGGTCCCAAGCACTGTCTGTCATTTTAGGGAGGTCTCAATGGCTGCCTGATGCAGAGTATCAATAGGTGCATTTGACGCAGGACTTTTCTATGTGCATTGATTAATGTGAAACGCACAGAAGCGAGCTCACGGGTGGTTGGCAGTGGTGGTGGCATTATTGCTCAGTTTGTGGTCTAAAGCAGAAAAATAATCAGGGACATACTCTATTGTGCTTAATAAACCGATTTTGAGAAGCATTTAATATGCTCATGTTGGCCGGGTGCATGGCTCATGCCTGTAATCCTAGCACTTTAGA
>NW_022451737.1:0-1287 GCF_009761245.1 Sapajus apella
TCTCGAAGCAAAGGATTTCTGAACTGCTGCAAACACACATCAGTTTATCTCTGTAAGGGGATTGCACAGCTTGACAACCATTCTGCTAGATAGCTGCGTTTTTGGTTTAGAGCAAGATGTTTCTGTTTACGGCCTACAGGCTCTTTCACACTGGAATATCCAAACGCTGCTTTTGGAAGAAACGTGTTTCTAACTCGCTGAATGTAAACATAAATGCAACTTCCTAAGGTGAACGAAAACAAAGCAGAGCAGTTTGAAGTAGACGTTTCTCCAATATTTTAAACGCAGTGTTACTGGTTCTTCTCCTATGCCTGTATATTGCTGGCAATATCTGTTTCCAATTCTCGAAGCAAAGGATTTCTGAACTGCTGCAAACACACATCAGTTTATCTCTGTAAGTGGATTGTACAGCTTGACAACCATTCTGCTAGATAGCTGCGTTTTTGTTTTAGAGCAAGATGTTTCTGATTACGGCCTACAGGCTCTTTCACACTGGAATATCCTAACGCTGCTTTTAGAAGAAACGTGTTTCTGACTCGCTGAATCTAAACATAGATGCAACTTCCTAAGGTGAACGAACACAAAGCAGAGCATTTTGAACTAGATGTTTCTCCTGTGTTTAAACGCAGTCTTACTGCTAGAACTTAAATGCCTGGGTAAGGCTGGAAATATCTGTTTCCAGATTCCCCAAAGAAAAGATTTCAGAACCTCTGCACACACACATCAATTTAACTCCATAAGATGATTTTACAGCTTGACAACCATTCTACTACGTAGCTGCGTTTTTGTTTTAGAGCAAGATATTTCTCATTACAGCCTTAAGTCTCAGTCACTCTGGAATATCCAAAAGAAGATTTTAGAAGAAACGCTTTTCTAACGCGCCGAATGTAAACATACATAGAATGTCCTAAGGTGAACGAACACAAAGCAGAGCAGTTTGAAAGAGACTTTTCTGCAGTGTTTTAAATGCAGACTTACTGGTAGTTCTCATATGCCTGTATATGGCTGGAAATATCTGTTTCCAGATTCTCGAAGCAAAGGATTTCTGAACTTCTGCAAACACACATCAGTTTAACAATTTAAGTTGATTGTACAGCTTGACAACCATACTGCTAGATAGCTGCGTTTTTGTTTTAGAGCAAGATGTTTCTGATTACGACCAACAGGCTCTTTCACACTGGAATATACAAATGCTGCTTTTAGAAGTAACGTGTTTCTAACTCCCTGAATCTAAACATATATGCAACTTCCTAAGGTGAACGAACACAAAGCAGAGCATTTTGAACT
>NW_022451738.1:0-1286 GCF_009761245.1 Sapajus apella
CCTTAGCTACACCAACTAAGGCAGACAGAAGATTCAAATAAATGAAATCACAGGCCAGGCGCTGTGGCTCACGCCTGTAATCCCAGCACTTTGGAGGCGGAGGTGGGCGATCATGAGGTCAGGAGATCAAGACAATCCTGGCTAACACGGTGAAACCCCACCACTACTAAAAATAAAAATACTTAGCCAGGTGTAGTGGCGCACCCCTGTAGTTCCAGCTACTCAGGATGGTGAGACAGGAGAACTGCCTCAGCCTGGGAGGTGGAGGTTGCAGTGAGCCGAGATGGCGCCACGGCACTCCAACTTGGGCAACAAAGCGAGACTCTGTCTCAGAAAAAAAAAAAAAAGGAAAAACAAGAAAAGAAATAAACAGATTAGAGAGGAGACCTTACAGCAGATGCCTGAGAAATGAAAAGGATCATAAGGGACTATTATAAACAGTCGTAAGCCAACATTAAATAACCTAGAGAAAATACATAAGTTTCTAGCAACACACAACCTAGTAAGATCCAATCAAGAAGCAACAAAAACGTTCAACAAACCATTAACAAACAAAGTTGAAGTAGCAACCACTTACTGATTAGGAGATCCTTTCCCCATTGCTTGTTTTTGTCAGGGCTGTCAAAGATCAGATGGTTGTAGATGTGTGGTGTTATTTCTGAGGCCTCACTTCTCCATGAGTCGGTGGGCCTATTCTGGCAAGAGTACCATGCTCTTTTGGTTACTGTAGCCTTGCAGTACAGTGTCAAGTCAGGTAGCATGATGCCTCCAGCTTTGTTCTTTTTGCTTAAGATTATCTTGACTATACAGGATCTTCTTTGATTCTACATGAAATTTAAAATAGTTTTTTTTTGCTAATCCTGTGAAAAATATCTATGGTAGTTTGATGGGAATAGCATTGAATCCAAAAATTACTTTCAGCAGTATGGCATATTTATGATATTGATTTCTCCTATCCATGAGGAGAGAATGTTTCCTTGTTTGGTGTCCTCTCTTATTTCCTTGAGCAGCCATTTGTAGTTGTCCTTGAAGAGGTCCTTCACATCCCTAGTGAGCTGTATTCCTAGGTATTCTCTTTGTAGCAATTATGAATGGGCATTCATTCAAGATTTGGCTCTCTGCTTGCCTATCATTGGTATAAAAGAAAGCTTGTGATTTTTGTACATTGACTTTGTATCCTGAGACTTTGCTGAAGTTGTTTATCAGATCAAGAAGTTTTGGGGCTGAGACAATGGAGTTTTCTAAATATAAAATCATGTCATCTGCAAACAGAGACAACTTGACTT
>NW_022451739.1:0-1286 GCF_009761245.1 Sapajus apella
CAGGCATATTGCTACCTGGCGTTCCTGTGACGGTGAGGTTGTGGACAGCTGCATTTCTGATGGTCAGGCATAGTGCTGCCTGGGGTCCATGGTGAGGCTGAGGCTTTGGACGGTTCAGATGGGCAGACACAGTGCTACATGGGGTCTCTTGTGAGGCTGAATTTTTGGAGAGTTGAGATGGGCAGGCACAGTGCCACCTGGGTTCCTGGTGAGGCTGAGGCTTTGGACAGTTGCATTTCTGATGGACAGGCACAGTGCTACCTGGGGTCCCTGGTGAGGCTGAGTTGTGTGGACAGTTTAGATGGGCAGGCATAGTCCTACCTGGGGTCCCTGGTGATCCTCAGGTTGTGGACCGTTCCCATGGGCAGACAGTGCTACATGGGGTCCCTTGTGAGGCTGATTCTGTGGACAGTTGAGATGAGCAGGCACAGTGCTACCTGGGGTTCCTGGTGAGGCTCAGGCTTTGCACAGTTGCATTTCTGATGGGTCAGCATAGTGCTACCTGGGGTTCCTAGTGAGGCTGAGGCTGTGGACAGCTGCATTTCTGATGGGCAGGCACAGTGCTACCTGGGGTCCCTGGTGTGTCTGAGGCTGTGGACAGATCAGATAGGCAGGCACAGTGCTACCTGGGGTCCCTGGTGAGGCTGAGGCTGTGGACAGTTCAGATAGGCAGGCACAGTGCTACCTGGGGTCCCTGGTGAGGCTGAGGCTGTGGACAGCTGCATTTCGGATGGGCAGGCACAGTGCTACCTGGGGTGCCTTGTGAGGCTGATTCTGTGGACAGTTGAGATCGGCAGGCACAGTGCTACTTGGGGTTCCTGGTGAGGCTGACGCTGTAGACAGTTGTATTTCTGATGGACAGGCACAGTGCTACCTGGGTCCCTGGTGAGGGTGAGGCTCTGGACAGTTGCATTTCGGATGGGCAGGCACAGTGCTACGTGGGGTCCCTTGTGAGGCTGATTCTGTGGACAGTTGAGATCGGCCGGCACAGTGCTACCTGGGGTTCCTGGTGAGGCTGAGGCTGTGGACAGCTGCATTTCTGATAGGCAGGCACAGTGCTGCCTGTGGTCTCTGGTGAGGCTGAGTGTGTGGACAGCTGAGATGAGCAGGCATAGTCGTACCTGGGGTCCGTGGTGAGGCTGAGGCTGTGGATGGTTCAGATGGGCAGACACTGTGCTACATGGGGTACCTTGTGAGGCTGATTCTGTGGACAGTTGAGATGGGCAGACACAGTGCTACCTCGCGTTCCTGGTGAGGTGGTGGCTGTAAACCACTGCTTTTCTAAT
>NW_022451740.1:0-287 GCF_009761245.1 Sapajus apella
TTTGGTAATAAAAGAAAGCACATTTTCACCTAGTCATTTTGAGGAGATGACATGGTTAGACGCCCCAATGACAAGAAACAAATGGGGCCGGGCGCAGTGGCTCAGGCCTATAATCCCAGCACTTTGGGAGGCCGAGGCGGGTGGATGGCGAGGTCAAGAGACCGAGACCATCCTGGTCAACATGGTGAAACCCCGTCTCTTCTAAAAATACAAAAATTAGCTGGGCGTGGTGGCGCATGCCTGTAGTCCCAGCTACTCGGGAGGTTGAGGCAGGAGAATCGCTTGAA
>NW_022451740.1:387-1286 GCF_009761245.1 Sapajus apella
AAAAAAAAAAAAAAAAAAAGGTTCAGTAGGATGAAATAAAGGCCTCACTTTTATTTTGAGTCTTTTCTTCTGCCTTTGGGTGAAGGAGAGTCTTGCAACTTTGTTGCTAATTGATTCTCTGATGGTTTTGCTGACGCCTAATGGAACTGCAGACGGCTGAAATTTTCCAGAGCTGGTGCAGTTGCACGGGGCAGAGGAACCCAGGGTGCTGCAACACGAAGGCTGGAGAGAGCGCGCGGAGAGGGCCTATGCCTGTGCTTCTGCTGCGTGATCTTGAGTCCTTCTGTCTGCTAACTACAAGTATGGTGGCTCAAGCCCAGTGAGGCACTCTGAGTTTTACCTGATCTCAGTTCATTTAAGATAAGCTTATCACACGTTTTCTCTCAGCCAGCCCCCCTCCTAACCTTATTCTCAATCCCTCTACATTAAATCAGATGTGGTAAAATCCTGCTTGAACCCCAAACACTCATGTTTTTAGTAACATGAACGTTTGGGGTTCAAGCAGGATTTTATCACATCTGATATATACATTTTTGAAGAATGAAACAAGTTCTGAAGACCCAGAGCTCAGTTCTCAAATGAATAATACTAAGCTTACTCCCTAAGGTTGGGTTTTACATTTACTGATTCCTGGGAAGCTGGTGTCATTGCCCTTACACCCAATCCATGAGGAACACACCTCACACTTAAGGGTGGATTTTTACTGCATATGGGGCACACTGCACACTACTAGGGTGAGGAAATTCCACTTCAGAAAAAGAAAAAACTCTTTTCAGCTGGATTAAATAAAGGAGTCACTTTTAGTTTGAGTCTTTTCTTCTGCCTTTGGGCGAAGGAGAGTCTTGCAACTTTGTTGCTAATTGATTCTCTGATGGTTTTGCAGACGCCTAATGGAGCTG
>NW_022451741.1:0-1286 GCF_009761245.1 Sapajus apella
AGTTGACCGTAAATATCCTTCTAGACCATAAATGTCATTATAGACTCTGACCTCCATTCCATTGGTCTGTATGTCTGTCCTCACGCCAATACCATACTGTCTTGGTTAGTATAGCTTCATAGTAAGTTTCAAAATCAGGAAGTGTCAGTCTCCCAGCTCTGCTCTTTTCAAAGATCATTTTGGCTATTCTGGGTCCCTTGCACTTATGATTCTAGGGTTAGTTTGGCAGTTTCTGCAAAGAAATTAAAAAAGCTGGGATTTTGATAGGGTTAATACCTTGACTGTTGTAGAACGATTTGGGGAGTGTTATCTTAAGTTTCCAATTGTGGACACAGGATAACTTTCCATATATTTAGATCTTTAATTTTTTCTTTTTTAAGCCAGAGTCTCACTCTCTTGCCCAGACTGGAGTGCAGTGGTGTGATCTCAGCCCACTGCAACCTCCGCTTTCCGGGTTCAAGCGATTCTCCTGCCTCAGCCTCCCAAGTAGCTGAGTGGCACTACAGGTGTGTGCCACCATGCCCAGCTAATGTTTTGTTTGCAGTAGTAGAGACGGGGTTTCACCGTGTTGGCCAGGCGGGTTTCAATCTCCTGACCTTGTGATCCATGTGCCTTAGCCTCCCAAAATGCTGGGATTACAGGTGTGAACCACCATGCCCAGCCAGGTCTTTAATTTTTTTCTACACTATTTTGCAATTTTCAGTGTACATATCTTGTCATTCTTTGATTAAATTTATTCCTAAATGCTTATTCTTGTTGATGATATTGTAAACAGAGTTGTAAGCCTTTGTTTCTGCCTTGTTCATTGCTCGGTGTAGAAATGCAGTTGACTTTATTGGCCTTGCATTCTGTGTCCTTGCTGAACCTGTTTATTAGCTCTGATGGGTTTTGTGTGTGTGGATTCCTTAGGATTTGCCCTATGCAATACAATACCATCTGTGAATAGAGATGTTTAATTCCTTTTCAATGTGGATGTCTTATATTTCTTTTCTTTGCCCAATTGCCTCAGCTAGAATTTCCAGTAGAAGGATTACTAGAAGTTAGCAGACGAAACATTCTTGCCTTGTTCCTGCTCAAAAGGGAAAAGCGTTCAAACTCACCATTAAGTGTGATGTTAGCTGTGGTTTTGTAGGTACTCTTTGTCAAGTTGAAGAAGTTCCCTTTTATTCTTGGTTGGTTGAATGTTTTTAATCATGAAAAGGTGTTGGATTTGTTAACTGCTTTATCTGCATTTATTGAGATGGTCACGTGGTCTTTGTCCTTTAATTTTATTAGTACAGTGTATT
>NW_022451742.1:0-1286 GCF_009761245.1 Sapajus apella
ACACTGGAATATCCAAACGCAGCTTTTAGAAGAAACGTGTTTCTAACGCGCTGAATCTAAACATAGATTCAACTTCCTAAGGCGAACGAACACAAAGCAGAGCAGTTTGAACAAGACGTTTCTCCTGTATTTTAAACGCAGTCTTACTGCTAGGTCTTAAATGCCTGTGTAACGCTGGAAATATCTGTTTCCAGATTCCTCAAAGAAAATATTTCAGAACAGCTGCACACAAACATCAATTTAACTCCATAAGATGATTTTACAGCTTGACAACCATTCTGCTAGATAGCTGCGTTTTTGTTTTAGAGCAAGATATTTCTCATTACAGTCTTTAGTCTCAGTCACTCTGGAATATCCAAACGCAGATTTTAGAAGAAACCTTTTTCTTACTCGCTGAATCTAAACATAGAAGCAACTTCCTAAGGTGAACGAACACAAAACATTGCCGTTTGAAATAGACGTTTCTCCAGTGTTTTAAACGCAGTCTTACTGGTAGTTCTCATATGCCTGTATATGGCTGGAAATATCTGTTTCCAGATTCTCCAACGAAAGGATTTCTGAACTGCTGCACACACACATCAGTTTAACTCTGTAAGAAGACTGTACAGCTTGACAACCATTCTGCTAGATAGCTACGTTTTTGTTCTAGATCTAGATATTTCTCATTACGGCCTTTAGCCTCAGTCATTGTAGAATATCCAACGCAGCTTTTAGAAGAAACGTGTTTCTAACTTGCTGAATCTAAACATAGATGCAACTTCCTAAGGTCAATGAACACAAAGCAGAGCAGTTTGAGTTAGACGTTTCCCCTGTGTTTTAAACGCAGTCTTACTGCTAGTTCTTATATGCCACTAAATGTCTGGTAATATCTGTTTCCATATTCTCCAATAGACCGGATTTCTGAACTGCTGGCCACACACATCAGTTTAACTCTGTAAGTTGATTCTACAGCTTAACAAGCATTCTGCTAGGTAGCTGCGTTTTTGTTTCAGAGCACGATATTTCTCATTGCAGCCTATAGTCCCTTTCGCTCTGGAATATCCAAACGCAGCATTTAGTAGAAACATGTTTCTAACTCGCTGAATCTAAACATAGATGCAACTTCCTAAGGTGAACGAACACAAAGCAGAGCAGTTTGAAATGGACGTTTCTCCTGTGTTTTAAACGCAGTCTTACTTCTATTTCTTATATGCCTGTATATGGCTGGAAATATCTGTTTCCAGATTCTCCAAAGAAAGGATTTCTGAACCGCTGCACACACACATCAGTTTAACTCTGTAAGTTGA
>NW_022451743.1:0-1286 GCF_009761245.1 Sapajus apella
ATCTTCACATTCTAAAGAATTCTGAACAGGCGGGACATGGTGGCTTATGCTTGTATTCCCAGCACTTCAGGAGGCCAAGGCAGGCAGATCTCTTGAGGCCAGGAATTTGAGACAAGCCTGGCCCATATGGTGAAACCCCGTCTCTAATATAAATAGAAAAAAAAATTAGCCACGCCAAATAGCAGGTGCCTGTAAATTCCAGCTACTCGAAAGGCTAAGGCAGGAGAATCACTTGAACCCAGGAGACAGAGGTTGCAATTAGTGGAGATTGTGCCACTGTACTCCAGTCTGGGTGACATGAATGAAACTATCTCAGGGAAAAAAATAATAATTTTAAACAGTCACAGTCTAGACTGGCTGGAAGCTGGTGCTTGGTACGTCTGACACCCTCCAAGAGCTTAGTGCTACAGTCTCAGGTACACACCTGCCCACCTGACACCCAAATAAACAATTTTTTTTTAAAGTCCTGGCTGTGTGAGGTGGTTCCCTCCTGTAATCTGAGCACTTTGGGAGGCAAAGGTGAGCGGACCACCTGAGGTCAGGTATAGTTCAAGACCAGCGTAGATAAACCTCGTTTCTTCTAAAAATTACAAAATTGGCCGGGCATGGTGCGCATGCCTGTAATCCCAGCTACTCAGGAGGCTGAGGCAGGAGAATTGCTTGAACCCGGGAGGCGGAGGTTGCAGTGAGCTGAGATCATGCCGTTGCACTCCAACCTGGGCAAAAAGAGCAAAACTCCATCTCAAAAAAAAAAAATAAACACAAGAGTCCCTGTAATGGTGGTGCTTCAATCAGGGATGCACTAGCTAGCAGGCCCTTGACTGTGTAACCCAAAAGGTATCTGAGACAGGTCTTGATTAGTACAGAAAGTTTATTCTGCCAATGTAAAGGATAGACCTATGACACAGTCCGAGGAGGTCCTGAAGACATGGGCCCAAGGTTCCTTTTATACATCTTAGAAAGACATCAATATGTGTAAAATGTATCTTGGTTTAGTAAGGAAGGAAACCTGGAAGTGGGGGCTTCCGGGTCATAAGGAGATAAGAGACAAAAGGTTGCATTCTTTTGAGTCTTTGATTAGCCTTCCGCTGAATACAGAGTGTACTTTGGCCCAGTGAATCTGCATTCTTACATTAACAGGATAGAAAAAGCTGTCAGAAGGCCAGGCGCGGTGGCTCAAGCCTGTAATCCCAGCACTTTGGGAGGCCGAGGCGGGTGGATCACGAGGTCAAGAGATCGAGACCATCCTGGTCAACATGGTGAAACCCCGTCTCTACTAAAAATAC
>NW_022451744.1:0-1286 GCF_009761245.1 Sapajus apella
AATCGCTGGAACCCGAGAGATGGAGGTTGCAGTGAGCTGAGATCATGGCACTGCACTCCAGCCTGGGCAACAGGAGTGAAACTTTGTCTCAAAAGGGCAAGCAAGCAAGCACTTACTGATAATCTTACAGATTGTCAGAGGCACACAAGGGACTCAGAGGGGGGACGACACTCATCCTCTCACACGCAGAGAGGGGAGCAGTCTACCTACCCTAGACCATGCAGTGACCGGCTGTTAGCAGTTGCATAGCCCCAGCCTCTCGATTATGGCCCAGGGCTTCTGATCTGCCCTGGAGGGGCCCTTGTGACCCCCTTACCACCTCCGTTCCTTTCCTCAGTTTAGCTCTTCTCTGTGCCCCTGTTTATGGCCAAAGGCTGGGGATCTTATGAGTTTGAGGCAGCCTGAGCCTCTGTCTGTGGTTTCACCCAGAGCCAGAGCACCGGGCACCATGCACATCAGCTGTGATTCTCCACCGGTTCAAAACCACCTAAGGGCTGGCTGGTTGTGCGTGTGGAGGAAGGGGTGCTGTTCTTCATCCAGGTTAACAACCTGATAGATTGAAAAACACATGGGAGGCTCGGTGCAGTGCCTCAGGCCTGTAATTTCAGCACTTTGGGAGGCTGAGGCCGGTGGATCTCCTGAGGTAGGAGTTCAAAACCAGCCTGGCCAACATGGTGAAACCCCATCTCCTAAACATACAAAAATTAGCTGGGCGTGGTGGCATTTGCCTGTAATCCCAGCTACTCAGGAGGCTGAGGTGGAAGAATCACTTGAATTCAGGAAGCAGAGGTTGCAGTAAGCTGAGATCTCACCACTGCACTGCAGCCTGGGTGACAGAGTGTGACTTCATCTCAGAAAAAAAAAAAAAAAAAAAGAAAGAAGGAAAGAAAAGTGCATGGGCTCTGGAGGCAGAGAGATGGAGTTGAATCCCAGCTTTTACTTCTCAGCTGTGTGCCCTTGGACAAGTTCACTTCTCTGAGCTTCAGCTTTCTCATCTGTGAAATGGGAACAACATTTGGCTTGCCCGGGGTCTTAGGATGACTGGAGAGTGTCTGGCACATAGTGGGTGCTCAAAGTGCATGCTTTCCCATGTCCATCTAAGAGTCCTCAGGGATGCCCTCCTGCCTTTCCCCCACAACTCCTGTGACTGCCTCTTAAATGGCTACTCAGGGTGATAAGGAGGCACAGGTGAGGGAGCGAGGCTGGATCCACAGCCACCCGTGCCCATTGTTAGGAAAGTAAGCTTTTAATGCCTGGCGCTGCTGCTGGTGGCTGAGCGTATAAAA
>NW_022451745.1:0-1286 GCF_009761245.1 Sapajus apella
TGCCATTGCACTGCAGCCTGAGCAACAAGAGCGAAACTTTGTCTAAAAAAATGTAATAATAATAATAATTAGAAAGTATTAACTTCAGCATTGTTTTGTGTTCTAAAGAGATTGACAGGTAAACTCAAAAGCTGTATTTGCCACTTAATCTTATTTTACATGGTAAAAAGTGGTCTACGCCCTCTATGGAGTTTTCCTCTGAATTTCTATTCTTGATATTAAGTGAGAAGAAATACAGGCTGAATTCTCTTTTCCTGAAGAATTCATATATTCCTTATGAACTGTGAAAGAGTTGCCTTCTTTCAAAGGTCCTTATCTTTCTAAAGTATCTTCAGTCGTTTAGCATAAAGAGAAAATTTTGTTTCATGTCAAAGCTTTTGCTCCTTTATACGAGGTATTAATCGACTAAATATCAAAACAGTGACAAGTCATATGCTAAGTTTCAAAAATATTACATCATAGAGCTTTAAAGAATGGAAGAACATAGCCTAGCAATTAAGGACAGTATCAGCCTTTTATGATTTTAATCTAAATCTTAAACTCCTTAAAAGAAGTCCTATTATTATTGTAATTAAAATGTCTGAGGAGTTCTTAGAAACATAGTTTTTAAAGAAACATTGTTTTAAAGACACTGTATAGTAATGGATAAGACTTTTAAGTATGGTGTAATTCCAGATAGTTAATGATTTTTAAATGAAAGCACCAATGTTTAAATATTAATTTTGGAATCTGTCACTCCCCTCTTCCCCCCAAAAAATAAATTAATTTCAACCCTTGGTTGCTGACCTAGGGCATGCTGTAAGCCTTACAGCCCTACATCATTCTTTCTCATGGCGTTATACTTTTCCAAACTTTTTATTATACTCCTTGAAAATCAGTGGCAAGGTATGGGAAAGATAAGAGACTGTACATTTTAAAATTTAAGAGATTTCAGTACTTTTATGACACATCATTTTCACTTTTCTGTTGTGCACCCTTTCTACAGGAATGGTAAAAGCAATAGAACATCAGGTCAAACAACTCTTGCTACTAATGTAAACTCACTCTCTGAAAACCGTTCTCAAATAGACAATGAGTGTCATAAAGCAAGCATGTGAATGCTACACAAGTGGGAACCTACTAACTTTTTTGAAATAAAAAGACATCACTTGTAGAGTTCACAGGTGACTGAGGGGAGCAGCTGGAAGTGTGCAGCCAGACACCATCTTCAATTCTGGGAGACTGAGCTTTCAGGTTTTTCAAATGGCACAAGCCTCCTAACAGTCCTATGAATCAATGGACACTTG
>NW_022451746.1:0-1285 GCF_009761245.1 Sapajus apella
AGCGGTAATATCACGTCTGAACGAAAGGAGAAACGTCTCTTTCAAACAGCTCTGCTGTGTGTTCGTGCACCTTTCTTAGCTGCATCTATGTTTAGGTTCGGCGAGTTAGAAACACGTTTGTTCTAAAAGCTGCATTTGGATATTCCTGAGTGAATGGGAGTATAGGGTGTAATGAGTAATATCTGGCTGTAAAACAAAAACGGAGCTACCTAGCAGAATGATTGTCAAGGTGTATATTCAACTGACAGAGGTAAACAGGTTTGTGAATGTAGCAGTGAAGAAACCCTTTCTTTGGAGAATCTTTAAAGATATATTTCGAGCCATATAGAGGCACATAAGAATTAGTGGTAAGGTCGCGTCTAATCCACAGGAGAAACGTCTCTTTCAAACTGCTCTGCTGTGTTTTCGTTCACCTTAGGAAGGTGCAAGTATGTTTACATTCAGCAAGTTAGAAAAACGTTTATTCTAAAAGCTACGGTTGGTTATTCCTGAGTGAATGGGAGGATGGGGTGTATTTAGAAATATCTGGCTCTAAAACAAACACGGAGCTATCTAGCAGAATGATTGTCAAGGTGTATATTGAACTGACAGAGTTAAACAGATGTGTGAATGTAGCGGTTCAGTAACCCTTTCTTTGGATTATCTTTAAAGAGATATTTCCAGCCATATACAGACATATAAGAATTAGCAGTAAGATCGCGTCTAAACCACAGAAGAAACGTCTATACCAAACAGCTCTGAAGTGCGTTCGTTCACCTTAGGAAGTGGCATCTATGTTTAGATTCAGCGAGTTAGAAACACGTTTCTTCTAAAAGCTGCGTGTCGATATTCTTGAGTGAATGGGAGTATACTGTGTAGTGAGAAATATCTGTCTCTAAAACAAAAACGGATCTATGTAGTTGAATGATTGTCAAGATGTATATTCACCATATAGAGTTAAACAGATTTGTGAAAGTAGCAGTTCAGAAAACCTTTCTTTGGAGCATCTGGAAAGAGATATTTCCAGCCATATACAGATATATAAGAATGAACGGTAAGGTCCTGTCTACACCACAGGGGAAACGACTCTTTCAAACTTCCCTGCTGTGTGTTCATTCACCTAAGGAAGTTGTATCTATGTTAAATTCAGCGGGTCAGAAACACGTTTCTTGTAAAAGCTGCGTTTGGATATTCCTGAGTGAATGGGAATATAGGGTGTAATGAGAAATATCTGGCTCTAAAACAGAAACGGAGCTATGTAGCTGAATGATTGTCAAGGTGTGTATTCAACATATAGAATTAAACA
>NW_022451747.1:0-1285 GCF_009761245.1 Sapajus apella
TTCATATGTTTGTTGGCCTCATATATGTCTTCTTTTGAAAAGAGTCTTTTCATATCCTTCGCCCACTTTCGAATGGGTTTGTTTTTTTCTTGTAAATCTGTTTTAGTTCTTGGTAGATTCTGGATATTAGCCCTTTGGCAGATGAGTAGATTGCAAAACTTTTTTCCCATTCTGTTGGTTGCCGGTTCACTCTAATCATTGTTTCTTTTGCTGTGCAGAAGCTCTGGATTTCAGTTAGATCCCATTTATCTATTTTGGCTTTTGTTGCCAATGCTTTTGGTGTTTTAGTCATGAAGTCCTTGCCAATTCCTATGTCCTGAATGGTTTTGCCTAGGTTTTCTTCTAAGGTTTTTATGGTGTTAGGTCTTATGTTCAAGTCTTTAATCCATCTGGAGTTAATTTTAGTGTAAGGTGTCAGGAAGGGGTCCAGTTTCTGCTTTCTGCATATGGCTACCTAGTTTCCCAGCACCATTTATTAAACAAGGAATCCTTTCCCCATTGCTTGTTTTTGTCAGATTTGTCAAAGATCAGATGGTTGTAGATGTGCAGCATTGCCTCTGAGGCTTCTGTTCTGTTCCATTGGTCTATATCTGTTTGGGTACCAGTACCATGCTGTTTTGGTTACTGTAGCCTGGTAGTATAGTTTGAAGTCAGGTAGCGTGATGCCTCCAGCCTTGTTCTTTTGTCTTAGAATTGACTTGGCTATGTGGGCTCTCTTTTGGTTCCATATGAAGTTTAAGGTGGTTTTTTTCCAGTTCTATGAAGAGGGTCATAGGTAGCTTGATGGGGATAGCATTCAATCTATACATTACTTTGCACAGTATTTGCACAATATTGATTGTTCCTAACCATTAGCATGATATATTTTTCCATCTGTTTGTGTCCTCTCTTATTTCCTTGAGCAGTGGTTTGTAGTTCTCCTTGAAGAGATCCTTTACATCCTTTGTTAGTTGTATTCCTAGGTATTTTATTCTCTTTGTAGCAATTGTGAATGGCAGTTTGTTCTTGATTTAGCTCTCTTTAAGTCTGTTATTGGTATATAGGAATGCTTGTGATTTTGGCACATTGATTTTGTATCCTCAGACTTTGCTGAAGTTGCTTATCAGTTTCAGGAGATTTTGGGCTGAGATGGGGTCTTCTAATTATACAATCATGTAGTCTGCAAATAGAGACAATTTGACTTCCTCCTTTCCTAATCGAATACACTTTATTTCTTTTTCTTGCCTGATTGCTCTGGCTAGAACTTCCAATACTATATTGAATAGGAGTGGTGAGAGATGGCATC
>NW_022451748.1:0-1285 GCF_009761245.1 Sapajus apella
ATCAAAAAAAAAACAAATAACAAACAGCGCAGCACACCCAAGACACTGACAACACTCAATGCTGGAGAGGATGTCCTTAAGTCCACCAATATCACCATACATTCTGTGCAATCAAGAAATTTACTTGGATGGGGGTAGGGTGGACTCCTGTGTGTAATTCCAGCACTTTCGGAGGCCAATGCCGGTGGATTACCTGAGGTCAGGAGTCTGAGATCAGCCTGGTCAACACGGCCAAACCCCATTTATATCAGAAATAAAAAAAACTTAGCATGGCATGGTGGCACACTCCTGTAATCCCAGCAACTTGAAGGGCTGAGCCAAAGAATCCTTTGAGCCTGGGAGGGGGAGGTTGAAGTGAGCTGAGATTTTGCCACTGCACTCCAGCATGGGAGACACAGTGAGACTCCCTCTCAAAAAAAAGAAAAATTGGGAGGGGGTGGCGCTGGGTGCAGTGTCTTACACCTGTAATCTCAGTACTTTGGGAGGTCTATGTGGGTGGATCACAAGGGGTCAGGAGTTCTAGACCAGCCTAGCCAACGAGTAGAAACCTAGTTTCTACTGAAAATACAAATATATAAATATATAAATATAAATATATATATATATATACACACACTTATATATGTATATATATATTTTAGCCGGGCAGTGCCACCGCTATCCCATTCATCACCAATTTTTGTTGATGTCTCTTACTCATTTTTGTTTTTGGAGATGGAGTCTTGCCCTGTGGAGCCTCCCAGCCTGGAGTGCAGTGGTGTGATCTCGGCTCACTGCAACCTCTACCTCCTGGGTTTAAGCGATTCTTCTGCCTCAACCTCACAAGTAGCTGGGACTACAGGCATGCACCACAATGCCTGGATAACTTTTGTATTTTGAGTAGGGATGGGGTTTCACCATGTTGGCCAGGATGGTCTCAAACTCCTGACCTCCAGTCATCCATTTGCCTTGGGCTCCCAAACTGCTAGGATTACAGGAGTAAGCCACCATGCTTGGATTTTTTTTTTTTTTTTTTTTGAGATGGGGTCTTCCTGTGTTTCCCAGGTAGGCCCTCAAGCAATTCTCCCACCTCAGCTTCCTGCGTTATCGGGGTTATAGGTGAGTGTCACCTTGCCTGACACTAGAAGCATGATTTTGTCACTGCAGACCCCTCTCATTCCCTTTCATAGGAAGTCACTGAGCACCAGAGAAGCTTGAGCCAAGAACTAGGGACACCGATATTTGAACTCATTTCTGTTGGGTGCCAAATTTCTCTGTGCCTCCTTCTGGGAAAATTGGAGGTGGC
>NW_022451749.1:0-1285 GCF_009761245.1 Sapajus apella
CATGCCTGGCCTAATCCCAGCACTTTGGAAGGTGAGGCAGGAGGATCCCTTGAATCTAAGAATTCAAGACCAGCCTGGGAAACAGAGACATCTCCATCTCTACAAAACATTTTTAAAATGAGTTGGGCGTGGTGGTGCACACCTGTGGTCAGGAGGCTGAGGTGGGAGGATCACTTGAGGCCAGGAGGTCAAAGCTGCAGTGAGTGAGCCATGATCACACCCTGAACTCCAGCTTGGGTGACAGCAATACCCTGTCTCAAAAAAGACCCTCTAACTCAGGGGTCAGCAACTAAGGCCCCTGGTCCAAATGTGGCGTGTTTTAGTAAGTAAAGTCCTGTTAGGACACAGCCTCGCCCATTCATTACATATTCATTACGTACTGTCCACGGTTCTCTCTAACTGCAATGGCAGAGTTGAGTCAACAAGGCCTGAACCGTGTGCCCGTGAAGCCTGAACTAGTTACTACCTGGTTCTTTCCAGAAAAGTCTGGTGACCTCTACTCTGGGTCCTGGCATGCAGTGGGTGTGAAATAGCATCATGGTGGCAACTATTCATTGAGCACCTACCGTGTACCAAGTCTTGTAGCTACGGTGGTAAATACTCATGGAGGTCATGAGTTTTCCAGAGTAACAGATGAGCCAGTGACTGATGAATCACGCAAAAATAGAACTGGGGCCAGGTACGGTGGCTCACACCTATAACCCCAGTACTTTCGTGGCCAAGATGGGAGGATCACTTAGAGTCCAGGAGTTCAAGACCAGCCTGGGCAACATAGCAAGGCTCTGTCTCTACTAAAAATAAAAAAATAAAAAAAGGCAGGTGTGGTGCTGGTGGTATGTGTCTGTGGTCCCAGGTACTGGGGAGGCTGAGGTGGGAGGATTACTTGAGCCTAGGAGGTCAAGGCTATAGTGAGCCAAGATTGTGCCACTGCACCCCAGCCTGGGTGACAGAGTGAGACTTTGTCTAAATTAAAAAAAGAAAAGAAAAGAAAGGAATTGGAATGTGTGATTGATACTAGAAGCAAAAGATATCAGGCAAGCTGGGCACAGCGGTAATCCGAGCACTTTGGCTGGGAGGCCAAGGCAGGGAGATCACTTGAGGTCACGAGTTGGAAACAACCTGGCCAACATGGCGTAACCCTGTCTCTACTAAAAATACGAAATCTAACCAGGCATGGAAATGCACATCTGTAATCCCAGCCACTCGGGAGGCTGAGACAGGAGAATCACTTGAAACCTGGGAGGCAGAGGTTGCAAAAAGGATATAAGGGATTGCTGAGGTAACC
>NW_022451750.1:0-392 GCF_009761245.1 Sapajus apella
TGTGGTCCCAGCTACTTGGGTGGCTGAGGCAGGAGGATTGCTTGAGCACTGGATGTTGAAGCTGCAGTGAGCTATAATTGCACCACTGCACTCCAGCCTGGGCAGCAGAGCAGACCCTGTCTCAGAAAATAAAAAATAAAAATAGGCAGGTTATGGTGAGTCACACCTGTAATCCCAGCACTTTGGGAGGCCAAGGTGGGTAGATTACCTGAGATCAGGAGTTCGAGACCAGCCCGACCAGCATGGTGAAGCTCCATGTCTACTAAAAATCCAAAAAATAAAATAAAATAAAATAAAAGCTGGGTGTGGTGGCACACACCTATAGTGACAGCTACTTGGGAGGCTGAGGCAGGAGAATCGCTTGAACCCAGGAGGTGGAGGGTACAGTGAGC
>NW_022451750.1:492-792 GCF_009761245.1 Sapajus apella
GCAACAGAGCGAGATTCCATCTTAAAAAAAAAAAGAAAGGCCTTGCTCAGCTTCGCCTCTCAGCAGCTTCAGGGTCTCTGGCCCTGCAACCCACAACTTCCTGTGCAGGTCACACGGGGCAGCTGTTGCCATCAGTCCTGTCTGCCAGTCTCCTGCATACCCAGCCATGGGGAGCTCCCAAGGGCTGAGCCTTTATCAGTCACCTAAATCACGGTCGTTCCTACTGATTGTTGTGCTTTCTTCAGTACCAGGGCCTGTGCTAAGCATTTTACCTTTATTTCTCACTCCTTCCTTCTTCTA
>NW_022451750.1:892-1284 GCF_009761245.1 Sapajus apella
TGTGGTCCCAGCTACTTGGGTGGCTGAGGCAGGAGGATTGCTTGAGCACTGGATGTTGAAGCTGCAGTGAGCTATAATTGCACCACTGCACTCCAGCCTGGGCAGCAGAGCAGACCCTGTCTCAGAAAATAAAAAATAAAAATAGGCAGGTTATGGTGAGTCACACCTGTAATCCCAGCACTTTGGGAGGCCAAGGTGGGTAGATTACCTGAGATCAGGAGTTCGAGACCAGCCCGACCAGCATGGTGAAGCTCCATGTCTACTAAAAATCCAAAAAATAAAATAAAATAAAATAAAAGCTGGGTGTGGTGGCACACACCTATAGTGACAGCTACTTGGGAGGCTGAGGCAGGAGAATCGCTTGAACCCAGGAGGTGGAGGGTACAGTGAGC
>NW_022451751.1:0-179 GCF_009761245.1 Sapajus apella
CAGAGTTAAACAATTGTGTGAATAGCAGTTCATTAACCCATTCTTTGCAGAATCTGGAAAGAGATATTTCCAGCCATATACAGACTTTTAATAATTAGCTTTAAGATCACATCTAAATCATACGAGAAACGTCTCTTTCAAACTGCTCCACTGTGTTTTCGTTCACCTTAGGAAGTTGC
>NW_022451751.1:279-728 GCF_009761245.1 Sapajus apella
ATATCGGGCTCTAAAACAAAAACGGAGCTATGTAGCAGAATGATTGTCAAGGTGTATATTAAACTTACAGAGTTAAACAATTGTGTGAATGTAGCAGTTCACTAACCATTTCTTTGGAGAATTTGGAAAGAGATATTTCCAGACATATACAGGCTCCTAAGAATTAGCTTTAAGATCGCATCTAAATCACAGGACAAACAACTCTTTCAAACTGCTCCGCTGTGTGTCCGTTCACCTTAGGAAGTTGCATCTATGTTTAGATTCTGCGAGTTAGAAACACGTTTCTCCAAAAAGCTGCGTTTGGATATTCCTGAGTGAATGGGAGTATAGGTTTTAATGAGAAATATCTGTCCCTAAAACAAAAAAGGAGCTATGTAGCAGAATGATTGTCAAGGTGTATGTTCAGCTTACAGAGTTAAACCGATGTGTGAATGTAGCAGTTCAGAAAC
>NW_022451751.1:828-1284 GCF_009761245.1 Sapajus apella
TCCAAAAAGCTGCGTTTGGATATTCCTGAGCGAATGGGAGTATAGGTTTTAATGAGAAATATCTGTCTCTAAAACAAAAAAGGAACTATGTAGCAGAATGATTGTCAAGGTGTATGTTCAGCTTACAGAGTTAAACCGATGTGTGAATGTAGCAGTTCAGAAACACTTTCTTTGGAGAATCTGGAAAGAGATAATTCCAGCCATATATAGGCCCATAAGATTTAGCGGTAAGATCGCGTCTGAACCACAGGAGAAATGTCACTTTCAAACTGCTCTGCTGTGTTTGGTTCACATTAGGAAGTTGCATCTGTGTTTATTTTCAGCGACTTAGAAACACGTTTCTTCTAAAAGCTGCGTTTGGATATTCCTCGGTTATTGGGAGTATAGGCTGTAATGAGAAATACCTGGATGTAAAACAAAAACGGAGCTATGTAGAGAAATGATTGTCAAGGTGTG
>NW_022451752.1:0-1284 GCF_009761245.1 Sapajus apella
ATCTCTTTCCAGATTCTCCAAAGAAAGGGTTAGTGAACTGCTACATTAACACAATTGCTTAAATCTCTAAGCTTAATATACTCCTTGACAATCATTCTGCTACATAGCTCCGTTTTTGTTTTAGAGCCAGATATTTCTCATTAAACCCTATACTCCCATTCACTCAGGAGTATCCAAACGCAGCTTTTTCGAGAAACGTGTTTCTAACTCGCAGGATCTAAACATAGATGCAACTTCTGAAGGTGAACGAACACACAGTGCAGCAGTTTGAAAGAGACGTTCCTCCTATGATTTAGATGCGATCTTAAAGCTAAGTCTTAAGAAATTCTATATGGCTGGAAATATCTCTTGCCAGATTCTCCAAGGAAAGGTTTAGTGAACTGCTACATTCACACAATTGTTTACCTCTGTAAGTTTAATATACACCTTGACAATCATTCTGCTGCATAGCTCCGTTTTTGTTTTAGAGCCAGATATTTCTCATTAAACCCTGTGGTCCCATTCACTCAGTAATATATAAAGGCATGATTTTGCAGAAACGTGTTTCTCCCTCGCGGAATCTAAACATAGATGCATTTTCGGAAGGTGAACGAGCACACATTGAAGCAGTTTGAAAGAGACGTTTCTCGTATGATTTAGCTGCGAACTTATAGCTAATTCTTAAGAGTCTGTATATGGCTGGAAATATCTCTTTCCAGATTCTCCAATCAAACGGTTGATGAACTGCTACATTGACACAATTGGTTACCTCTGTAAGTTTAATATACACGTTGACAATCATTCTGCTACATAGCTCCGTTTTTGTTTTCGATCCAGATATTTCTCATTAAACCCTATACTCCCATTCACTCAGGAATATCCAAACGCAGCTTTTTGTAGAAACGTGTTTCTAACTCGCAGAATGTAAACATAGATGCAAGTTCCGAAGGTGAACGAACACACAGTGGAGCAGTTTAAAAGAGACGTTTCTTGTATGATTTAGATGCGATCTTATAGCTAATTGTTAAGAGTCTGTATATGGCTGGAAATATCTCTTTCCAGATTCTCCAAACAATCGGTTAGTGAACTGCCACATTCACACAATTGGTTACCTCTTTAAGTTTAATATACACCTTGACAATCATTCTGCTACATAGCTCCGTTTTTGTTTTAGAGCCAGATATTCCTCATTAAACACTATACTCCCGTTCAGTCAGGAATGTCCAAACCCAGCTTTTTGGAGAAACGTGTTTCTAACTCGCAGAATGTAAACATAGATGCAACTTGCGAAGGTGAGCGAATACA
>NW_022451753.1:0-1284 GCF_009761245.1 Sapajus apella
CAACAGGAAAATATCACAATCCTAAACATATATTCAGCTAACACTGGAGTTCCCAAATTTATAAAACAATTACTAATAGACCTAAGAAATGAGGTAGACAGCAAGAGCATAATAGTGGGGGACTTCAATACTCCACTGACAGCACTAGACAGGTCATCAGGACAGAAAGTCAAGAAAGATACAATGGATTTAAACTATACCTTTGAATAAATAAACTTAACAGATATTTACGGAACATTTCATCCAACAACCACAGATTCTATTCAACAATGCATGGAACTTTGTCTTGGATAGACCATATGATAGGCCATAAAACGACGTTCAAAAAGTTTCAGATAACTGAAATTACATCAAGCACTCTCTTATACCAACAGTGGAATAAAACTGGAAATAAATTCCAGAAGAAACCTTCAACACCACACAAATACATGGAAATTAAATAACCTGCTCCTGAAAGACCATTGGGTCAGAAAGGAAATTGAGATAGAAATTTAAAAATTTATCAAACTCAATGACAATAATTACAAAACCTATCAAAACCTCCGAGATACAACTAAGGAGGTGCTAAGGGCAAACTTCATAGCCCTAAACACCTACATCAAAAAGTCTGAAAGAGCAAAAACAGACAATCTAAGGCCGTGCCTCAAGGAATGAGAGAAAAAAAAAAACAAACCAAACCCAAACCCAGAAGAAAGGAAATAACCAACACCAGACTAAATGTAATTGAAACAAACAAAAATACAAACGATAAATGAAACAAAAAGCTGGTTCTTTGAAAAGATAAATAAAACTGACAGACCATTAGCACGATTACCCAAGAAAAGAGAAAATATCCCAATAACCTCACTGAGAAACCCAATAGGAGATATCACAGCTGACACCACTGAAATCCTAAAGATCACTCAAGGCTATTATGAACACTTTACACAAATAAACTAGAAAACCTAGAAGAGATGGATCAATAACTGGAAAAACACAGCCCTCTTAGCTTCAATCAGAAAGAATTAGATGCCCCAAACAAACAAATAACAAGTAGCAAGACAGAAATGGTAATTTAAAAATTACCAACAATAAAAAGAAGTTCAGGAGCAGACAGATTCACAACAGAATCCTGCCAGATATTCAAAGAAGAATTGGCAGCAATCCTTTTGACACTATTCCACAAGACAGAGAAAGAAGGAACCCTCCTTAATTCATTCTATGAAGCCAGCATCACCCTATTACCAAAGCCAGGAAAGGACACAACCAAAAAGAAAACTACAGAGCAATATCCTTGATAAATAC
>NW_022451754.1:0-1871 GCF_009761245.1 Sapajus apella
TTCCCCAAGGGTCCCTTCCCCAGTGTGGCACACACAGCATCCCCCACAGCACCCCTTCCCAGCATCCCCTCCCTAGTGTCCCCCCTGCCCACAGATATCCACCAGCAGGTGCTCTACTCCTCCAAATCCCTAGCCTGGTTTAACAAGGACTGCAGGTTGGTCTGGAACTGAGCACAAGACAAGGGATGGATAATGATGGATGGATGGGCAGGCATGTGGGGGTGGGCAAATGGGTGGATGGGAGGATGGATGAAGGGGTGGGTGGATGGGTGAGTGGGAGGATAGAGGATGGATGGGTGGGTGTGGATGCGAGGATGGATGGATGGTTGGTGAGTGCATGTATGGATGAGAGGGTGGGTGAGTGGGAGGACAGAGGATGGATGGATGGATGGATGGGTGGATGAGTGGATGGGTGGATGAGTGGATGGATGAGATGATGGATGGGTGCGTGGATGGATGGATGGAGGATGGATACAAAGATGGATGAGTGGGTGGGTGAGTGGATGGATGGGTGAGTGGGTAGGTGGGTGGATGGATGAGAGGATGGATGTGTTGGGGGATGAACAGAGGATGGATGGGTAGGCGGGTGGATGGATGGATGAGCGGGGGGGATGAGTGGGCAAGTGTGTGATTAGAGGATGAATGGCTGGGTGGATGAGATGATGGATGGGTGAATGGATGGATGAGTGGATGGATGGGTGGAAAATGGAATGATGGGTGGATGAGTGGATGGATGAGATGCTGGATGGGTGGGTGGATAGATGAGTGGTTGGGTGAGTGGATGTATGGATGGGTGGGTGAGTGGATAGAGGATGGATGGATTAGTGGGTGGGTGGATGAATGGATAGAGGATGGGTGACTGGATGGATGGATGGGTGGGTTAGTGGGTTGGTGGATGGATAGATGGGTAAATGAGTCGGTGGATGGATGGATGGATGGGTGAGTGACTGAATGGATGGATGGAAGGATGGATGGATGGGTAGATGGATAGGTGAGGGGGTGGGTGAGTGGATGGTGGGTGGACAGATGGATAGTGAAGGGATGAGTGGGTGGATAGATGGATGAATGGATGGGTGGGTGGGTGGATAGGAGATGGATGGATGGGTTAGTGGGTGGGTGGATGGATGTGGATGGATGGATGGATGAGTGGGTGGAATAGCCATGGATTGGAATGAGCTATTTTGGCTGCTATTTCTGGGATACCCAACTCTGCCAGGCCCCTAACCCTCTGGTGGGCCAGGCTCTGACGGTGGCCACTCATGGGCTTCCCAGCCCTGGTGCTGGCACAGGGAAAGTGGGGGCACAGCCTCGCCTCACTCCCTGCACCTGTCAGGCCCCCCAAGGCAGGGCCTGTGGTTGGGGCCTGCTGTGTGCAGAGACCATCCCTGTGGCCACTGAAGCCACCTGTCGTTGTTCCTTCTCAGGCAGATCCTGGTCCCCCTGGTGAGCCAGGCCCCCGGGGGCCAAGAGGAGTCCCAGGACCCGAGGTAGGCGAGTGACCAGTCCCCATGCCCTCCAGACCTCAGCCTCCCAGCCTGCCAAGCCAACACACACCCGAGCCTCATGGTTCTGCCCACGGTGGACAGTGGGCAATGGCCTGTAAGCAGCTGGGCCGCCCAGCTTTGGACCCTGCATCTCAGCCTCATCCTTCCTTCCCCAGGGTGAGCCCGGCCCTCCTGGAGACCCTGGCCTCACGGTAGGTGTCACATGGGACAGACTAGTGTCCTTCTCCCTGCAAATCTAAAGACCAAGAGCAGCAAGGGCAAGAGGAGGTCAGCAGAGGAGGTCAGGAGGGGGAGGTCAGCAGGGGGAGGTCAGCAGGGGGAAGTCAGCAGGGGGAGGTCAGGAGGGGGAGGTCAGCAGGGGGAGGT
>NW_022451755.1:0-1284 GCF_009761245.1 Sapajus apella
TCAGGAATATCCAAACGCAGCTTTTAGAAGAAAAGCGTTTCTAACTCCCCGAATCTAAACATAGATGCAACTTCCTAAAGTGAACGAACACACAGCAGAGGACTTTAAAACAGACGTTTCTACTGTGGTTTAGACGCGATCATACCGCTAATTCTTAAGAGCCTGTATACGGCTGGAAATACCTCTTTCCAGATTCTCCAAAGAAAGGGTTTCTGAACTGCTACGTTCACACATCTCTTTAACACTCTAAGTTGAATATACTCCTTGACAATCATTCTGCTACATAGCTCCGTTTTTGTTTTAGAGCCACATATTTCTCATTACATCCTATATTCCTATTCACTCAGGAGTATCGAAACGCAGCTTTTAGAGGAAACGTGTTTTTAACTCGCTGAATCTCATCATAGATGCAACTACCTAAGTTGAACGAACACACAGCAGAGAAGTTTGAAACAAACGTTTCTCCTTTGGTTTAGATTCGATCTTACCGCTAATTCTTAAGAGGCTGTTTATGGCTGGAAATATATGTTTCCAGATTCTCCAAAGAAAGTGTTTCTCAACTGCTACATTCACACATCTGTTCAACTCTGTAAGTTGAATATACACGTTGACAATCATTCTGCTACACAGCTCCGTTTTTCTTTTAGAGCCAGAGATTTCTCATTACATCCTATACTCCCATTCACTCATTAATATCCAAACAGAGTTTTAGAAGAAACGTGTTTCTAACCCGCTGATTCTAAACATAGATGCAACTTCCTAAGGGGAACTAACACACAGCAGAGAAGCTTAAAACAGACGTGTCTCCAGTGGTTTAGATTCGATCTTACCGCTAATTATTATGATGCTGTTTATAGCTTCAAATATCTCTTTCCAGGTTCTCCAAAGAAAGTTTTTCTCAACTGCTACATTCACACATCTGTTTACCTCTGTAAGTTGAATATACACCTTGACAATTATTTTGCTCTACATCTCCGTTTTTTGTTTTAGACCCAGATATTTCTCATTACATCCTATACTCCTATGCACTCAGGAATATCCAAACGCAGCTTTTAGAAGAAACCTGTTTCTAACTCTCTGAGTCAAATCATAGATGCAACTTCCTAAGGTGAACAAACCCACAGCCGAGAAGTTTGAAACAGACGTTTCTCCTGTGGTTTATATTCGATCTTACAGCTAATGCTTAAGAGCCTGTATATGGCTTTAAATCATTCTTTCCAAACTCTCCAAAGAAAGGGTTTCTCAACTGCTCCATTCACACATCTGTTTAACTCTGTACGTTGA
>NW_022451756.1:0-1284 GCF_009761245.1 Sapajus apella
TTTAGTTTCATGTTTTACCAAAAGATCAAGCTCCAACGTGCAATAAATATTGCCATTAAGTCTCATACTGCCCATTTCAACAATTTTTCCAACATTTATTCATTTAAAATCAGTTTGTATTTAAGTTTTCCAGATTGGTAACTAAATAAATGTTCAGTTCATAGGACTACTGAAACTAAATTTACAGAATTCCTATATGTATTCTTAATAACTCCATGGTTTTAGTGTGTAAAACTGCCATCCTGATTAAGCCAATGCGCTACAAACTTTTTATTTTTTATCGTACTTTAGGTTCTGGGGTACATGTTCAAATCATGCAGGATTGTTTTATAGTTACATACATGGCAAGGTGGTTTGCTGCCTTCATCCCCCATCTCCTCTATCTTGTATTTCTCCCCTCATTATGCCTCCCCACCCTCCCCATCCCCCTGCTGTCCCTGTCCTAGCTCCCCCTCAACTGACCGCAGTCTGTGATGCTCCCCTCTCTGTGTCCATGTGTTCTCATTGTTCAACACCCACCTATGAGTGATAACATGTGGTATCTGGTTTTCTGTTCTTGTGTCTGCTGAAATGATGTCTTTCAGATTCATCCAAGTCCCTATGAAGGACACGAACTCATCATTTTTTATGGCTGCATAGTATTCCATGGTGTATATGTGCCACATTTTGTTTATCCAGTCTATCATTGATGGCCTTTTGGGTTGGTTCCAGGTCTTTGCTATTGTAAACAGTGCCACGATGAACATATGTGTGCATCTGTCTTTATAATAGAATAATTTATAATTCTTTGGGTATATATCCAGTAATGGGATTGCTGGGTCAAATGGAATTTCTATTTCTAGGTCCTTGAGGAATCACCACACTGTCTTCCACAATGGTTGCACTAATTTGCAATCCCACCAACAGTGTAAAAATGTTCCTATTTCTCCACATGCTCTCCAGCATCTGCTGTCTCCAGATATTTTAATAATCACCATTCTAATTGGTGTGAGATGGTATCTCAATGTGGTTTTGATTTGCATTTCTCTAATCACCAGTGATGATGGGCATTTTTTCATATGTTTGTTGGGCTCATGTATGTCTTCTTTTGTAAAGTGTCTGTTCATACGCTTTGCCCACTTTTGATTGGGTTTGCTTGTCTTCTTATAAATATGTTTTAGTTCTTTGCACATTCTGGATATTAGCCTTTTGTCAGATGGGTAGATTGCAAAAATTTTTTCCCATTCTGTTGGTTGCCGGTTCACTCTAATGATTATTTCCTTTGCTGTACAGAAGATCTGGAGT
>NW_022451757.1:0-1284 GCF_009761245.1 Sapajus apella
CCAGCAGAGCCTGGGAATGCAGGTGCTGTTGAGCACCCAGAGCCCCAGTTATCTATAAGTTGTATGTCTTTCATGACGGCTTTACCCCTTGCTCCTGGCACTGCTTTATTTCTCATGTCCTAGTTTATCTTTTCACTTTTTGCTTACTCTGCTTCTGTGAAAAGCTTGCTTCAGCTAGATTCCCTCTCCCTTTGAAAACTAGCTTATATAAGACCACCTATCTTTTTCTTAGGGGCCAAGAGAATTTTGTGCATTAGCCACCTCTCAGTCACCAGCTAAAATAAAGGACTCCTAATTCAATCTCAGAGGGTCGTGCATTCCTTGACTCGCTGGGATATAACAAAAGTGCTGGGATTACAGGCATGAGCCATTGCACCTGGCGCAACCCCCATTCTCAATAGCTTACAACAGCCAAGGTTGATTTCTGCCCCACATGACACATCCACAACAGCCTAACGGATTTGTCTTCATTGGAAACATCAAGAGTTCTGTGACAAAAAGAAGAGACACCTGGCCACTTGCTGACTCTGAAAGTTTCTGGTAAAAAGTGACACAGGTGGCCAGGCACAGTGGCTCACACCTGTAATCCCAGCACTTTGGGAGGCTGAGGCCTGTGGATCACCTGAGATCAGGAGTTTGAGAACAGCCTGGCCAACATGGTGAAACCCCATCTCTACTAAAAATACCAAAATTAGCCAGGTGTGGTGGTGTGCACCTATAATCCCAGCTACTCTGGAGGCTGAGGCAGGAGAATTGCTTGAACCTGAGAGGCAGAGGTTGTGTGAGCTGAGATCATGCCACTGCACTCCAGCCTGGGCAACACAGTGAGACTGTCTCAAAAAAAAAAAAAAAAGAAAAAAGTGACACAGATTCCTCTCAGCCACATGTCACCAATCTAAGCAAGACACCAGCAAATATTGTAAACACCAGTACAAGCCAGATAGCTGAAAGCTTTTGTTTCCTTTTGCTTTTCTTCTTTTTCCTGCCGAGAGTCACTCTCCATCTTTCTTTTCTCTTTCAATAACCAGTTCATGGTTTCACTTTCTTTACTATAAGAAAATGCTGGCTGGGCACGGTGACTTATGCCTGTAATCCCAGCACTTTGGGAAGCCGAGGCAGGGGGATCACTTCAGATCAGGAGTTCAAGAGCAGCCTGACCAACACGGTGAAATGCGAGTCTAGCAAATAAATAAATAAATAAATAAATAAATAAATAAAAGTACAAAATTAGCTGGGCGAGGGCGTGGGTGCCTGCAATCCCAGCTACTCAGGAGGCTAAGGCAA
>NW_022451758.1:0-1284 GCF_009761245.1 Sapajus apella
TAATAATTCAATAAGAATCAAACTCAACCTTGACCCCTGCCTTCTTTTACACTCCATATCCAGTCTGTCAGGAAATCCTGCTGACTGTCTTCGCCATGTACTGAAGATCCCCACCCAGCAACTCCCTGGACTCCTCCCCCACTTCTCTCCTCTGACCATTTCTCACCACCACCATGACCCTGGTCAGGACCACTATCCTCTCCCACCTGGATGTTGCCAAAGCTTAACCCCCATGCTTCTACCCAAATCTTCCCACAGTCTTTCTCAACTCAGCAGCCAGAGAATGCTTTTACATCAGGAGAGAGATCATGTCTCCTCTCTGCTCAGAACCCTCCTGCAGTTCCCATCTCATAGTAAAAGCCAAAGCCCCAGCAATAACCTCCCAGGGCTTACACGATCTATGCTGATCCCCACCCAGCAACTCCATGGCCTCCTCCCCTAATTCTCTCCCTCTCTCCTTGTGCTCCACTGGCCTCCTTCCAGAGCCTCAGACACACCTCAGATACTTTATTCTATTGTTTCTGCCTATAATGCTCTTCTCTCAGCACCTTGGCCAGCTCCTTCCCCACCAAGTCTTTGCTCAATTTTCACTTAGGAGGCCACCCCTGACCATTCTATTTAACACTGCCATCTGTCCCCATTCCCACCATGTTCCTTTTTTTTTAAACAAGATCTCACTCTATCACCAAGGCTAGAGTCAGGTGGTGCAATCACAGCTCACTGCAACCTCGAATTCCCAAGCTCAACTGATCCTCCCACCTCAGACTCCCTAGTAGCTGGAATGATAAGTGCATGCCCTCATGCCTGGCCTATTTATTTTATTTTATTTTGAAATGGAATTTCACTCTTCTTGCCCAGGCTGCAGTGCAATGCTGTAATCCCAGCTCACTGCAACCTCCAACTCCCAGATTCAAGTGATTCTCCTGCCTCAGCCTCCCAAGTAGCTGGGACCACAGGTACAAGCCACCATGCCTGGTTAATTTTTGTAATTTTAGTAGAGATGGGGATTTACCATGTTGGCAAGCCTGGTCTCAAACTCCTGACCTCAGGTGATCCACCCTCCTTGGCCTCCCAAAGTGTTGGCATTACAAGAGTAAGCCACCACACCTGGTCAATTTAATTTTTTGTAGAGACAGCGTCTCACTATGTTGCCCAGGCTGATCTTGGTCTCCTGGCCTCAAGTGAGCCTCCTGCCTGGATTCCTAAAGTGCTGGGATTACCGACATCATGCCTGGCTTCATGTTCATTTCTTCTTGCTGCTGCCACAAACTACCCTATGTTAGT
>NW_022451759.1:0-1284 GCF_009761245.1 Sapajus apella
CACGCCAGGAGGGAACCCTCAACCACAGGCCTCTGGGTGTCCAAGGCCAAGTCTTGTTCAAGAGGTGCATTCAGCTGAGCCAGCCATGGCAGAAATACATAAGGGTGATCCCATGGTTCCTCTGGTTAAATCCTCTGCTAATACCACCCTACTCAGAGAGGGAGCCAAGTCCTCACAGCAGCCTGCAAGCCCCGCATGCCTGCCCCGGTGGCTCATGCCTGTAATCCCAGCCCTTTGGGAGGCTGAGGCAGGCAGACTACCTGAGGTCAGGAGTTTGAGATCAGCCTGGCCAGCATGGTGAAACCCTGTTTCTAGTAAAAATACAAAAATTAGCTGGACATTGTGGTATGTGCCTGTAATTCCAGGTACTTGGAAGGCTGAGGCAGGAGAATCGCTTAAACCCAGAAGGCAGAGGTTGCAGTGAGCTGAGATTGTGCCAGTGCACTCCAGCTTGGGGGACAGAGCAAGACTCCATCTCAAAAACATAATAATAGTAATAATAAAAGAAAAAGACAAAAATTTAAACAAGTAAGCAGAAACATGGCAAAAGAGTTGAACCAGCCCTTCACAGAAGAAAAAAATGTGGAGGAATGGCTGCTAAAAACATGAAGAGGGTCTCAGCCTAACAGGGTGAGATACCAGGTGACACCCACCAGACTGGCAAAAATCCCACAATCAGTGCAAGTGTTGGGGAGAATGGAGAGCCACAGGAATGCTCAGCCACCACTAAAAATGATTGTGAATTATTTTTGCTATGCTTGCTTATGAAAGGGTGTGTGTTGCGCGTTATGAGGAAAATTACATTTCTTACTGGGATGAAATTTTAAAAATTGAAAGCCACTGACCAGAAGAAACTGCACTTGTGTACAAAAGAAATGCCCAAGAACCTTCACAGTAACACAGTCCTAGGGGCCCACCGGGCCAAACACTCATCAGCAGGAAAACGAAGACATTTCCCACAGTCCCATCCACCACGAGAGATCATGCCACAATGAAAATTAATCGGGTCAGTGTGGACGGGTCTTAGGAAGAGAACGGAGGATGAAAATAGACATGGAGCAAATGCTCAGAGCCAGTGCAGCAGAGAAGCAGCCACACAGGAGACTTCTTCACATCAAAGTTAAAAACTGCAGCCGAGGCAACAGAGCAAGGCACTGTCTCAAAAACACAAGAGTGTTCAAAAACCACATGCAGTGTTGTTTAGGGATGCACACAAATGCAGGGAAAGAAACGCGCTACGAAGAAAAGTACAGGAATGATAAAGACTAAAGCAGAAAGCCACTC
>NW_022451760.1:0-1284 GCF_009761245.1 Sapajus apella
GAAACAGGATATCATTGCCGACCCTGAAGATTGAACAACTCTACACACGTAAATTTGACAACTTACATAAAATGCATGTGTCCCTCCAAAACCAACTACAACTTACTGAATGTGAAATAGATGTATCAAATAGCCTATAGCCATTAGTAAAATTGAATTCATAATTTAAAACCTCCCCAAAAGGAAATCTTGAGGTCCAGATGGTGTCATGGGAAAATTGTATCAAATGTTTAAAGAAGAATTAACACCAGTTCTACAGTCTTTTCCAGAAAATAGAATAGGAGCAAAAGCTTCCCAATACTATTGCTAGTATTACTCTGATGCAAAACTGTCTGTCTTAGTCTGTAACTCACTAAGAAATAAAAGGCATTCAGACTGGGAAGGAAGTAATAAAACTGCCCCTGTTTGCTAATAACATGATTCGTCTATAACAGACTAAGAGAGTGTTAAAAAAGAAAACCATAGGCCAATATTCCTCATGAATATAGATATACATATTCTTAACAAAATATTGTCAAATAAAACTCAGCAATATATAAAAATAATTATATACCATGACCAAGTGGGGTTTATTACAGGGATGCAAAGGGAATTTAAATATGTAAAAATCCATTAGTGTAATCAACTTTATAAACAGGCTAAAGAAGAAAAATCACATAATCATATTAATTGAGTAAGAAAATGTATTTGACAAAATTCAGCACCCTTGAGGGATGGGGATATGGAGAATGACAGGCTGTTTAATGGTCTGGGCTTTCCTCTGGGTTGGTGAAAATATTCTGGAACTAGACAGTGGTGATAGTTGCCCAACACTGTAAATGTCCTAAATGTCACTGAATGTACAGTTTATACTGCTTAGAATGGCAAATTTTAAGTTATGTGTATTTTATGAAAATAAAAAATTAAATTCAACACCTATTAATAAAGAAACTCAGAAAAATAAGAACAGAGGGGAATGTCCTCAACTTCATAAAGAACATTGACAAAAACCTAACATTTAGATTATACCTAATGGTGAAAGACTGGATAGTTTACCCAAAGATCAGGAGAAAGGCAAGGGTGCTTCTCTTGCCACTTCTGTTCAGCAGCATCCTAGAGTTTCTAGACAGTGCAATAAAGCAAGAAAAAGCATTCAGGCTTGGGAGGCAGAAATAAAACTTTCCCTGTTTGCTAATGACATGATTGTCTATATAGGAAATTCTAAGAAATTTACAAGAAAACAAAAAACAAAAAACAAAAACCAAAACCACCAGCAACAAATGAGTTCATCAAAGTCTCAGGATA
>NW_022451761.1:0-1284 GCF_009761245.1 Sapajus apella
TGTACACCAATTAAAAGAGACTGGCAGAATGGAAAATGGGGTTCAACAGTATGTTGTCTACAAGGAACCTACTTTAAATAAGAAGACACAGAGATATTTGAAGTGAAGGGATGGGGAAAGGTATACCATACTCACCGTAATCAAAAGAAAACTGGAGTGCCATCCGGGCACTGTGTGAGCCTGTAATCCCAGCACTTTGGCAGGCTGAGGCTGGTGGATCCCTTGAGGTCAGGAATTCAGGACAAGCCTGACCAGCATGTAGAAACGCCATCTCTACTAAAAATACATAATTAGCTGGCCATGATAGTGCGTCTTTAATCCCAGCTACTAGGGAGGATGAGGCAGGAGAATCATTTGAACCTGGGAGACAGATGTTGCACTGAGTTGAGATCACAACATTGCACTCCAGCCTGGGGAACAAGAGCTAAGCTGAGTTTGGGAAAAAAAAAAAAAAAAAAGAAAAAAAAAAAAAAAAAAAAACGAGAGTATCTAAATTAATTTGAAACAGAGCCAATTTCAGAGGGAGAAAAATCATGGGGATAAAGAGAATCATTACACAATGATAAAGAGGCCACTTCTTCAGGAAGATATGACAATCTTTAATAAGTATGCACCTAACAACAGAGCATCTAAATATGAGAAGCAAAAGCAGAGAACTTCAAGGACAAATGGACAGATTCGCTATTACCGTGGGAGACATCAGCATCAGTAATGGACACATCCCGGAGGCAGGAAATCAATAAAGATATAGTGGAAATGAATGCCACCATCAGTCACCTGGGTCCAACCAACTTTTTAGATAATTTCCTCCAACAAGAGAAGAATACATATTCTTTTTGGGGTTACATGGAAGGTTCACCAGGATCCACCACATTCTGGCCCATAAAACACACTTCAACACATTTAATGGGATAGAACTCATACCAAGTATGCCCTCCAGTCAAAGTACGGAACTGAAGTAGAAATCAATAACAGACAGAGAGCTGTAAACCCCCAAATTGGAGACCAGGCAACACACTTCTAATAACACATGGGTCAAGAAAATGTCTCGGGACAAATGACATATTTTGAGCTAAATGAAAATGAACATACAACTTATAAAAAATGTCCAGGTACAGCAAAATTGGTGCTTAGAAAGAAAGTCATAATATTCACTGCATATGTTAGCAAAGAAAAAAGATCTACAATCAACAATTCAAACTTACACTTCAGGAAACTAAAAAAACAAGAGCAAATCAAATTTAAAGTGAGTGGAAGACAAGAAGCTATAAAATTAGAGGAGAA
>NW_022451762.1:0-1284 GCF_009761245.1 Sapajus apella
TGTAGCAGTTGAGAAAAGCTTTCTTTGGAGAATCTGGAAAGAGATATATCCAGCTATAAACAGCCTCATAATAACCAGCGGTAAGATCGAATCTAAACCACAGGAGACACGTCTGTTTCAAGCTACTCTGCTGTGTGTTCGTACACCTCAGGAAGTTGAATCTATGATTAGATTCAGTGTGTTAGAAATACGTTTCTTCTAAAACTGTGTTTGGATACTAATGCGTGAATGGGAGTATAGGATGTAATGAGAAATATCTGGCTCTAAAACAAAAACGGAGCTGTGTAGCAGAATGATTGTGAAGGTGTATGTTCAACTTACAGAGTTAAACAGATGTCTGAATGTAGCAGTTGAGAAACCCTTTCTTTGGAGAATCTGGAAACATATATTTCCAGCCATAAACAGCCTCTTAAGAATTAGCGGTAAGATCGAATCTAAAACACAGGAGAAACGTATGTTTCAATCCTCTCTGCTGTGTGTTCGTTCGCTTTAGGAAGTTGCATCTATGTTTAGATTTAGCTGGTTAGAAACACGTTTCTTCCAAAAGCTGTGTTTGGATATTCCTGAGTGAATGGGAGTATAGGATGTAATGAGAAATATCTGGCTCTAAAACAAAAACGGAGCTATGTAGCAGAATGATTCTCAAGGTGTATATTCAACTTACAGAGTTAAACAGATGTGTGAATGTAGCAGTTGAGAAACCCTTTCTTTTGAGAATCCGGAAACATATATTTCCAGCCATAAACTGCACCTTAAGAATTAGCGGTAAGTTCGCATCTAAACCAAAGGAGAAACGTTTGTTTCAAACTTCTCTGCTGTGTGTTCGTTCAACTTAGGGAGTTGCATCTATGTTTAGATTCAGAGAGTTAGAAACACTTTTCTTCTAAAAGCTGCCTTTGTATATACTTGAGTCCATGGGAGTATGGGAAGTAATGAGAAATATCTGGCTCTAAAACAAAAACAGGGCTATGTAGCAGAATGATTGTCAAAGTGTATATTGAACTTACAGAGTTAAACAGATGTGTGAATGGAGCAGTTGAGAAACCCTTTCTTGGGAGAGTTTGGAAAGAATGATTTAAAGCCATATACAGGCTCTTAAGCATTAGCGGTAAGATCGAATCTAAACCACAGGAGAAACGTCTGTTTCAACCTTCTCTGCTGTGTGTTCGTTCACCTTAGGGAGTTGCATCTATGATTTGAGTCAGCGAGTTAGAAACACGTTTCTTCAAAAAGCTGTGTTTGCATATTCCTCAGTGAATGGGAGTATAGGATGTAATGAGAAAT
>NW_022451763.1:0-1283 GCF_009761245.1 Sapajus apella
CATGGCTAAGAGTACTAATAGGACACACGATGATGAGGTGATGGTGAAGTGATGATGAAGATGATGGTAAAGCACTGCTTTGTGCCACCTCTGACCACACCCATCGCTCCCCAGGCACACACTCAGAGTTGCAGTTTATTAAATTTGGACATTGCCTCTTTACCTCCTGTAGGCCATGATTTAGCTCTCTTACCTCACCCTCCCCTCTCTTCATTCTCCCCGTGTAGCTCTATTTTTATTTGTGGTTAATTCAATAAACAGAGGCTACCTTATTACGTCCACGTTGACAATGTTCTTTGTAGGGCTAGGGAGTGCGTTTGGCTACATTGTCCTTCTTGTTCAGCTTAGCTCTGTGTCTGTCCTTTCTAATGTCCTAACATTCTTTCTTTTCTCCCATTAGACAATAACCACAAAAACAAGGTCTCTGTGGTATCAGATACAGAATCATTGTTTTTTGTTCTTTTGTTTTTTTTTTCCCAGAAGACAAAGCTCCCTTCCAGTGGCCTCTGTCTCCCTACTACAATCTGGGCTGTCTCAACATCATTTGGGGACTTTGATTTGGGCAGTTGAGAAAGATTTGCCTAATTGAAGGTGGTGACTAGCATTTCTCCCCAAAATCCAAAGAGATGGCAATGAGTTGACAGGCCCCTCACAGATGGTGCAATGGAGGACATGTCCCAGGTCCAGCCTCACTGTGGTGTTGCATCTCTTAAAACCCCCATTCTGGGCTGTGGCTCACGCTTGTAATCCCAGCACTTTGAGAGGATGAGGCGGGGGGATTACGAGGTCAGGCATTTGAGTCCAGCCTGGCCACCATGGCGAAACCCTGACTCTACTAAAAGCACAAAAATTAGCTGAGTGTGAGGGCGCTCCCCTGTAATCCCAGCTACTCAGGAGGCTGAGGCAGGAGAATTGCTTGAACCTGGGAGGTGGACGTTGCCGTGAGCCAAGATCGTGTCACCGCATTCCAGCCTGGTCACAGAGCGAGACTCTGTCTTAAAAAAAAAAAAAAAAATCCTCCATTCCATTTTGGGCAGCAGAGGCCCCTGTCTGAGCACCAGGATCTCCTGCCCCACTTCCATCCCTTTCTATGGCTCCAGTGCCCTCCTCCTAGTCAGAGTCTTTCATCCTGAGCAGCCCCTGGGCTTCAGCAGAATGGTCAGGAAGCCCCCCAGTGAACACGTTTCCTGTAGATTCTGGGCTGGGAGAGACTTTGGCGCCTAGATGCCAGGGGTCCAGGTGGACACTACCACTGGGTCAGCTTTTCTTGGCAACATCCCCCC
>NW_022451764.1:0-1283 GCF_009761245.1 Sapajus apella
CTTTATTGACACATGTTTGACATGCAAATCAATTCACCCATGTACAGTGTGTGATTCAGTGTTTTTACCATATTTACACGGTTGTGAAGCAATTTTTACAATCTAATTATAGAATCTTTTCATTCCCCTTAGGAGTCACTTCTCTTTTCTCCCCAAGCCCACATCCCTGGCCGTAGGCAGCCAGTAATCTACTTTCTGTTTCTCTAGATTTGCCTAATCTGGCAATTTCTTTTTTAATTCAGTTTTTATTTTAAGCTTGAAGATACATGTGTAGGATCTGCAGATTTTTTAATATAGGGAAAAGTGTGGCATGGTGGTTTGTTGCACCTGTCAACCCATCACTTAGGTATTAAGCCCTGCTTACATTAGCTCTTTCCTTCCATGCTCTCCCTCCCACTTCCCCTCCAGCAGGCCCCGGTGTGTGTTTTTCCCTTCTCTAACATCGTACACATTCTGATACCACTCCCTTCCTAGTGACAAATCTAAGCGATGAGTAAGGGAAATTGTTTTGCTTTTGTCTGGAGAAGCTCCATGGCATCAGGTTCCTGATACGTGTGAGGATCTGGGGTGTGGTGTGAGAAACAGATGGCTCCATGAAGAACTGTGATCATCCACTAAGGTCCCCAGAAATAGCCATATCTCTTAGATGGTGTGGGATTTTGTGCAGGAGGGTTGGGAGGTAAGTAGTAGTGAGTTAATACATAGTGATTGTGAATGTGTCTGTCAGTGTGTGTGTTTTCCCCTGAAAATGTGGACCCACATGCACAACATAGTGCAAGTGTCACTTTTTTTGAATTCCTGGCCTGTAGTGATCCTCTCACCTCAGCCTCCCGAGTCATGTCATTTATCTAATGAAAAGGAAGAAAAATTTAAAATCACCATACACTTCACATAAGTCACCATTTTCTCCCTTGCCACAACTGTACCTGAAGACCAATTTAATATCTTACTTAGTTATTGTGGGATGGAGAGGGTACAGAAAGGAATGAACCCAGATTTTGACCTCCTGAATGAAAGAGGCAAACATGAACCCAGAAACGGGTCCCAATGTTGATGCTTTGTGTTATTCAACGGTGTCACTCAGGCATGGGATAAGGTGTCCCCACACCAGGGAGTTCCAGCACTTATGTACACCTGGAACTGTCATGACATATAAGCATGCCAAGCATTGCCCTTCATCAAAGGGGGCCTCAGTGGTCACATAACTCAGGGTAGCAAAAGGCATATGGAAAAACAGGCCATTAACATGGACATTACTGTGAAGTACACATAGAAATCCCAAG
>NW_022451765.1:0-686 GCF_009761245.1 Sapajus apella
CTCCAAAAGCTGCGTTTGGATATTCCTGAGTGAATGGGAGTATAGGGTTTAATGAGAAATATCTTGCTCTAAAACAAAAACGGAGCTATGTAACAGAATGGTTGTCAAAGTGTATTTTAAAGTTACAGAGTTAAACAATTGTGTGAATGTAGCAGTTCACCAACCCTTTCTTTGGAGAATCTGGAAAGAGATATTTCCAGCCGCTTACAAATTCATAAGAATTAGCTTTAAGATTGCATCTAAATGATACGAGAAAAGTCTCTTTCAAACTGCTCCACTGAGTGTTGGTTCACCTTCAGAAGTTGCATCTATGTTTAGATTCTGCGAGTTAGAAACACGTTTCTCCCAAAAGCTGCGTTTGGATATTCGTGAGTGAATTTGAGTATAGGGTTTAATGAGAAATATCTTGCTCTAAAGCAAAAAATTAGCTATGTCACAGAATGATTGTCAAGGTGTACATTGAACTTACAGATTAAAACAATAGTGAGAATGTAGCAGTTCACCAACCCTTTCTTTGGAGAATCTGGAAAGAGATATTTACAGCCTTATACAGACTCTTAAGAATTAGCTTTAAGATCGCATCTAAATGATACGAGAAACGTCTCTTTCAAACTGCTCCACTGTGTGTTCGTTCACCTTCGGAAGTTGCATCTATGTTTAGATTCTGCGAGTTAGAAAGACTTTCC
>NW_022451765.1:786-1283 GCF_009761245.1 Sapajus apella
TGCATCTATGTTTAGATTCTGCGAGTTAGAAAGACTTTTCCCCAAAAAGCTGCGTTTGGATATTCCTGAGTGAAAGGGCGTGTAGGGTTTAATGAGAAATATCTAGCTCGAAAACAAAAACGGAGCTATGTACCAGAATGATTGTCAAGGTGTATATTAACCTTACAGAGTTAAACAATTGTGTGAATGTAGCAGTTCACTAAGCCTTTCTTTGGAGAATCTGGAAAGAGATATTTACACCTTTATACAGACTCTTAAGAATTAGCTTTAAGATCGCATCTAAATGATACGAGAAACCTGTCTTTCAAACTACTCCACTGTGTGTTGGTTCACCTTCGGAAGTTGCATCTATATTTAGATTCTGCGAGTTAGAAAGGCGTTTCTCCAAAAAGCTGCGTTTGGATATTCCTGAGTGAATGGGAGTATACGGTTTAATGAGAAATATCTTGCTCTAAAACAAAAACGGAGCTATATAACAGAATGATTGTCAAGGTGAA
>NW_022451766.1:0-1283 GCF_009761245.1 Sapajus apella
GGGGATATCACCACAGATTCCACAGAAATTCAAACCATCATCAGAGATTATTACAAACAACTCTATGCACACAAACTAATAAACCTGGAAGAAATGGATAAATTCCTGGACACTTGCCTCCTGCCAAGCCTAAACCAGGAAAAAGCCGAAACCCTGAACAGACCCATAACAAGGTCTGAAGTTGAGGCAGCAATTAAGAGCTTACCACCCAAAAAAAGCCCAGGTCCAGATGGGTTCACAGCTGAATTCTACCAGACATACAAAGAGGAGCTGGTACCATTTCTTCTGAAACTATTCCAAACAATACAAAAAGAGGGAATTCTTCCCAAATCATTTTACGACACCAACATCATACTGATTCCAAAACTCGGCAGAGACTCAACAAGAAAAGAAAACTTCAGGCCAATATCCATGATAAACATAGATGCAAAAATCTTCAATAAAATATTGACAAGCCGATTGCAACAGCACATCAGAAAGCTTATCCACCATGATCAAGTAGGCTTCATCCTGGGGATGCAAGGCTGGTTCAACATACACAAGTCTATGAATGTAATTCACCACATAAACAGAACCAAAGACAAAAACCACATGATTATCTCAATTGATGCAGAGAAGGCCTTTGACAAAATTCAGCAGCCCTTTATGCTAAAAACACTCAATAAGCTAGGTATCGATGGAACGTATCTCAAAATAATAAAAGCTATTTATGACAAACCAACAGCCAATATCATACTGAATGGGCAAAAACTGGAAGCATTCCCCTTGAAACATGGCACCAGACAAGGATGCCCGCTCTCACCACTGGTATTCAATATCGTATTAGAAGTTCTAGCCAGAGCAATCAGACAAGAAAAAGAAATAAAGGGCATTCAAATAGGAAAGGAGGAAGTCAAATTGTCTCTATTTGCAGATGACATGATTGTATATCTAGAAGACCCCATCGTCTCAGCCCCAAACCTCCTGAAACTGATAAGCAAGTTCAGCAAAGTCTCAGGATACAAAATCAATGTGCAAAAATCACATGCATTCCTATACACCAATAACAGACTTAAAGAGAGCCAAATCAAGAACAAACTTCCATTCACAATTGCCACAAAGAGAATAAAATACCTAGGAATACAACTAACAAGGAATGTAAAGGACCTCTTCAAGGAGAACTATAAGCCACTGCTCAACAAAATAAGAGAGGACACAAACAGATGGAGAAACATTCCATGTTCATGGTTAGGAAGAATCAATATCGTGAAAATGGCCATACTGCCCAAAGTAATTTACAGATT
>NW_022451767.1:0-1283 GCF_009761245.1 Sapajus apella
AGATTATTACAAACAACTCTATGCACATAAACTAGTAAACCTGGAAGAAATGGATAAATTCCCGGACACTTGCCTCCTCCCAAGCCTAAACCAGGAAGAAGCCAAAACCCTGAACAGACCCACAACAAGGTCTGAAGTTGAGGCAGCAATTAAGAGCCTACCACCCAAAAAAAGCCCAGGTCCAGACGGGTTCACAGCCGAATTATACCAGATGTACAAAGAAGTACTGGTACCATTCCTTCTGAAACTATTCTAAACAATACAAAAAGAGGGAATCCTTCCAAAATCATTTTATGAGACCAACATCTTCCTGATACCAAAACCCAGCAGAGACTCAACAAGAAAAGAAAACTTCAGGCCAATATCCATAATGAACATAGATGCAAAAATCTTCAATAAAATACTGGCAAGCTGATTGCAACAGCACATCAAAAAGCTTATCCACCATGATCAAGTAGGCTTCATCCCGGGGATGCAAGACTGGTTCAACATATGCAAGTCTATAAACGTAATTCACCACATAAACAGAACCAAAGACAAAAACCACATGATTATCTCATTAGATGCAGAGAAGGCCTTTGACAAAATTCAACAGCAATTTATGCCAAAAACCACATGATTATCTCATTAGATGCAGAGAAGGCCTTTGACAAAATTCAACAGCACTTTATGCCAAAAACCCTCATTAAACTAGGTATTGACAGAACGTATCTCAAAATAATAAAAGCTATTTATGACAGACCAACAGCCAATATCATACTGAATGGGCAAAAACTGGAAGCATTCCCTTTGAAATCTGGCCCTAGACAAGGATGCCCTGTCTCACTACTCCTATTCAATATAGTACTGGAAGTTCTAGCCAGAGCAATCGGGCAAGAAAAAGAAATAAAGGCTATTCAAATAGGAAAGGAGGAAGTCAAATTGTCTCTATTTGCAGAAGACGTGATTGTATATCTAGAAGACCCCATCGTCTCAGACCAAAATCTGAAACCGATAAGCAACTTCAGCAAAGTCTCAGGATACAAAATCAATGTGCAAAAATCACAAGCATTCCTATACACCAAGAACAGACTTAAAGAGAGCCAAATCAAGAACAAACTGCCATTCACAATTGCTACAGAGAGAATAAAATATCTAGTAATACAACTAACAAAGGACCTCTTCAAGGAGAACTACAAACCACTGCTCAACGAAATAAGAGAGGACACAAACAGATGGAGAAACATTCCATGTTCATGGTTAGGAAGAATCAATATCGTGAAAATGGCCATACTGCCCAAAGT
>NW_022451768.1:0-1283 GCF_009761245.1 Sapajus apella
CCTGCTATGTCAACATCCCACGTAGCTGGAAATATAGGCGTGTACCACCACGCCTGATTACTTAAAAAAAATTAATAGAGATGTGATCTCACTATGTTGCCCAGGCTGTTCTCAAACTCCTAACCTCAAATGATCCTCCTGCCTTGTCTTTCCAAAGTGATGGAATTACACAGACTTAAGCTATTTTGCTCAGCCAAGATTTTACCTTCAAGGAGCAAACATCTTTTTTTTTTTTTTCTCTCTAATGGGAATCATATTTTCCCATTAAAAAATTTTTTTTATTGCATTTTAGGTTTTGGGGTACATGTGAAGAATATGCAAAATTGTTGCATAGGTACATACATGGCAGTGTGATTTGCTGCCTTCCTCCCCATCACCTATATCTGGCGTTTCTCCCCTTGCTATCTCTCCCCAACTCCCCACCCTCCACTGTCCCTCCCGCATTTCCCCCCAACTGACCCCAGTGTGTAGTGCTCCCCTCCCTGTGTCCATGTGTTCTGATTGTTCAACACCCGCCTATGAGTGAGAACATGCGGTGTTTGATTTTCTGCTCTTGTATCAGTTTGCTGAGAATGATGGTTTCCAGGTTCATCCATGTCGCTACAAAGGACACAAACTCATCATTTTTTATGGCTGCGTAATATTCCATGGTGTATATGTGCCACATTTTCCCTGTCCAGTCTATCATCAATGGGCATTTGGGTTGGTTCCAGGTCTTTGCTGTTGTAAACAGGAGCACACATCTTATATCACACACACACAAAATAAAGAATAATGTCTGCTTGAGAAATGGGCTGAAGTATAGATAATACAAAATTGGCACCTTATTAGTTGTTGTTGGGCCTGAATAACAAGCCTATTGTACTTTTTTTCAATCATTTTGTATATATTTTAAATTTTCTATAATAAAACATGTATAAGAAAACAAAGTTGATCTACAATGTTGGCTCTTAAGATCCTAGTGACTTCGGGGGAGCAAAGAGAGAGAGTGGTCGCCAGAGCATCAGTGAAGCTGGTTTTCTATTTCTGGGTTACACAAGTGTGTTCACTTTGTAATAATTGATTGAGCTTTACGTGATTTCTTTGTACATGTCTTTTTGCATAAATGTTATACATATATAAAAATGTAAATATTACCTGTCTGCACAATATTTTAACTTAATAGCTCAGGATAATAGCACTGTTTTGTATTGTTTTAAAGGGGGACATATTTACTCAGGCCATCATCAGATGAATATTAATATTTCAAGGTATTTATCCATGTCTTAACTTTTTGATGCCCT
>NW_022451769.1:0-1283 GCF_009761245.1 Sapajus apella
CTTTCCAGATTCTCCAAAGAAAGGATTAGTGAACTGCCACATTCACACAATTGTTTAACTCTGTAAGTTTAATATACACCTTGACAATCCTTCTGCTACATAGCTCCGTTTTTATTTTAGAGCCAGATATTTCTCATTAAACCGTATACTCCCATTCACTCAGGCATATCCAAACGCAGCTTTTTACAGAAACGTGTTTCTAAATGGAGAATCTAAACATAGATGCAACTTCCGAAGGTGAACGAACACACAGTGGAGCAGTTTGAAAGAGAGGTTTCTCGTATGATTTAGATGCAATCTTAAAGCTAATTCTTAAGAGTGTGCATATGGCTGAAAATATCTCTTTCCAGATTCTCCAGAGAAAGTGTTAGTGAACTGCTACATTCACACAATTGTTTATTTCTGTAAATGTAATATACACCTTGACAATCATTCTGCTACATTGCTCCGTTTTTGTTTTAGAGCCAGATATTTCTCATTAAACCCTATACTCCCATTCACTCAGGAATATCCAAACGCAGCTTTTTGGAGAAACGTGTTTCTAACTGGAGAATCTAAACATAGATGCAACTTCTGGAGGTGAACGAACACACACTGGAGCAGTTTGAAGGAAACGTTTCTCGTATGATTTAGATGCGATCTTAAAGCTGATTCTTAAGAGTCTGCATATGGCTGGAAATATCTCTTTCCAGATTCTCCAAAGAAAGGTTTAGTGAACTGCTACATTCACACTATTGTTTAACTCTGTAAGTTTAATGTACACCTTGACAATCATTCTGCTACATAGCTCCGTTTTTGTTTTAGAGCCAGATATTTCTCATTAAACCCTATACTCCCATTCACTCAGGAATATCCAAACGCAGGTTTTTACAGAAACGTGTTTCTAACTCGCAGAATCTAAACATAGAAGCAACTTCCGAAGGTGAACAAACACACAGTGGAGCAGTTTGAAAGAGTCCTTTCTCGTATGATTTAGATGCGATCTTAAAGCTATTTTTTAAGAGTCTGTATATGGCTGGAAATATCTCTTTCCAGATTCTCCAAATGAAGTGTTAGTGAACTGCTACATTCACACAATTGTTTAACCCTGTAAGCTTAATATAAACCTTGACAATCATTCTGCTACATAGCTCCGTTTTTGTTTTAGAGCCAGATATTTTTCATTAAACCCTATACTACCATTCACTCAGGAATATCCAAACGAAGCTTTTGGGAGAAACGTGTTTCTAACTAGAGAATCTAAACATAGATCCAACTTCCGAAGGTGAACGAACACACAGTGG
>NW_022451770.1:0-1283 GCF_009761245.1 Sapajus apella
TCTCTATCCACAGCACAGTCCTGCTTCTCCATCCACAGCTCAGTCCTTCTCCCCCATCCACAGCTCAGTCCTCCTTGTCTATCCACAGCACAGTCCTCCTTCTCTATCCACTGCACAGTCCTCCTTCTCTATCCACTGCACAGTCCTCCTTCTCTATCCACAGCACAGTCCTCCTTGTCCATCCACAGCTCAGTCCTCCTCCCCCATTCACAGCTCAGTCCTCCTTCTCTATCCACTCCACAGTTATCCTTCTCTATCCACTACAGAGTCCTCCTTCTCCATCCACAGCTCAGTCCTCCTCTCCCATCCACAGCTCATTCCTCCTTCTCTATCCACTGCACAGTCCTCCTCCTCCATCCACAGCACAGTCCTCCTCCTCCATCCACAGCTCAGTCCTCCTCTCCCATCCACAGCTCATTCCTCCTTCTCTATCCACTTCACAGTCCTCCTCCTCCATCCACAGCACAGTCCTCCTCCTCCATCCACAGCTCAGTCCTCCTCCCCCATCCACAGCTCAGTCCTCCTTCTCTATCCACCGCACAGTCCTCCTTCTCTATCCACTGCACTGTCCTCCTTCTCTGTCCACTGCATAGTCCTCCTTCTCCGTCCACAGCTCAGTCCTCCTCCCCCATCCACAGCTCAGTACTTCATCTCCATCCACAGCTCAGTCCTCCCCCATCCACAGCTCAGTCCTCCTTCTCTATCCACAGCACAGTCCTCCTTCTCTATCCACTGCACAGTCCTCCTTCTCTATCTACTGCACAGTCCTCCTTCTCCATGCACAGCTCAGTCCTCCTCCCCCATCCACAGCTCAGCCATCCTTCTCTATCAACTGCACAGTCCTCCTTCTCCATCCACAGCACAGTCCTCCTCCTCCATCCACAGCTCAGTCCTCCTCCCCGATCCACAGCTCAGTCCTCCTCGATCCACTGCACAGTCCTCCTTCTCTATCCACTGCACAGTCATCCATCTCTATCCACAGCACCGTCCTCCTTCATCCACAGCTCAGTCCTCCTCCTCCATCCGCAGCTCAGTCCTCCTCCCCCATCCACAGCTCAGTCCTCCTCCCCCACCCACAGCTCAGTCTTCCTTCTCTATCCACTGCACAGTACTCTTTCTCTATTCAAAGCACAGTCCTCCTTCTCCATCCACAGCTCAGTCCGCCTCCCCCATCCACAGCTCAATCCTCCTCCCCCATCCACAGCTCAGTCCTCCTTCTCTATCCAAAGCACAGTTCTCCTTCTCCATCCACAGCTCAGTCCTCGTCCCCATCCACAGCTCAT
>NW_022451771.1:0-1282 GCF_009761245.1 Sapajus apella
ACATGGAGAAGCCCCATCTCCACTAAAAAATACAAAATTAGCCTGCGTGGTGACACACACTGGTAGTACCAGCTACTCATGAGGCTGAGAATTGCTTAAACCGAGGAGGCGGATGTTGCAGTGAGCCTAAATGGAGCCACTGCACTCCAGCCTGGGCAACAGGAATGACACTGTGTCTCAAAAAATAAATAAAAACTCAGTGGTTTACCTGGGTTGAGAGAAGAGGGCATAAGGATGAAAAGGTGGTGCACAGAGGTTTTGGGGGCAGTGAAACTACTCTGTGTGACACTGTCATGGTGGACATGTAACCTCATGCATTGGGTGAAACCTGCAGAAGGCATACCCTAACATGGACTACAGACTGGGCTGTGCACAACACAGAATGCAAACATCCTGCCCCTGAAAAGTAGAGAAGGGTCCATGCCTGGAGTGCAGGTTGATGGAGGAAGGGCCTGAGGGCCTCCCCCACTGGGCTGGAAGAAGCTCACTCAACTTAAACATATGCTGCCTCCCAAATCCAAAGAGATACATTCAGTGGTGAGCCTCCTCTTTGGTGATGGGAAGGACAGGGCCAGAGGCAACAATGTATCCTTCTCTAGATGTCAAGCAAGAGGATAATGAACACAAACAACCCACCTCCAAGGTGCACACATTTCTTTCATAACACTCAGAAAGTGTCTTTCCATACTAAAGAAAGGGTAAAAGAGCCCTTTACAGGCCCCAGACACATAGTGCTTAGCTAAGCAGAGACAGTATTTGTTTATTCATTTATTTATTTATTATTTATTTATTTATTTATTTTTGAGACAGAATCTTATTCTGTCACCCAGGCTGGAGGGTAGTGGTGGGATCTCAGCTCACTTTAACATCCACCTCCCGGGTTCAAGCAATTCTGCCCTGGCCTCCTGGGTAGCTGGGATTATAGGCATGCATCACCACACCCAGGCTAATTTATTTTTTGAGATGGATTTTCACTCTTGTTGCCCAGGCTGGAGTGCAATGCACAATCTCGGCTCACCACAACCTCTGCCTCCAAGGTTCAAGCGATTCGCCTGCTTCAGCCTCCCAAGTAGCTGGGACTACAGGCATTTGCCACCATGACTGGCTAATTTTGTATTTTTAGTAGAGAAGGGGTTTATCCATGTTGGTCAGTCTGGCCTCAACTCCCAGCCTCAGGTGATCGGCCTGCCTCGGCCTCCCAAAGTGCTGGATACAGGTGTAAGCCACCTCGGCTGGCCCTAATTTTTGTAATTTTACTAGAGACAGAGTTTCACTCTGTTGC
>NW_022451772.1:0-1282 GCF_009761245.1 Sapajus apella
TATGGGGAAGGATCCCCCATACGTCTTCCTACAAAATCACATTTTCCTACAGAAACCAAATGACCCAGCATCCAACATGGAATGTCTTACCAATCATAGTGGTATGATTTTGATATTATTTTCAAAAGTCCATGGGAAGTTCATACATGATAACTTAGTGGCAAAAGGAAACTTTCTGGTGTAGATGCCATTCTCCAGCTGCACGTGGTCCCAGTACTAACACGATAGATAGACTCAGCCCTGTCTCTGCTCTAAATCTTTCTCTGCCATTGATTTGCCCGTGGCTGCATCAGGTGGCAGCCTTGGCCTACTGTGCCTGAGTTGCTTCCTTTGGAAAGTACAAGTAAGCGGCCGTCAGCTTGGCACAGCGGAGGGACACTGTGGCGACAGGTCACTCAGGTTTGAACATGGGCTTCTCCATTTACTTGACTGTGCTTCAGTTTTCTCCTCTGTAAAACTGGGACAGTGACAGTCCCTACATCTCATAGGTTTGCTGTGAACATTAAATGATATAACACATATAAAGTGTTTAGAACAGGATCTGGTTCTTCAAAAGCTCTTAATATTTGATGACTATTATTACATTCCTAAAATGAGAAAAAATATGAAATTTTGAAAAAAAGGTTACTTAAAAAGCAAAGCCTAAGCTTTCTGGTTTACGAACCAGTTGAAATAGACAGAGTCATATGATTGTCTTTGGTGAACACAATGGCATTAAGAAGTCAAGTACCAAAGGAACAGAAATCGTTCTACCATAAAGGCACACGCACGCGTATGTTCATTGTAGCACCATTCACAATAGCGAAAACATGGAATCAAGCTACATGCCAGTCAACAGTAGACTGGATAAAGAAAACGTGGTTCAACCCAAATGCCCATTGATGATAGACTGGATAAAGAAAACGTGGCACATATACAGCATGGAATACTATGCAGCCATGAAATGCCTGAGTTCGCGTCCTTTGCAGGGACAGGGATGAAGCTGGAAACCATCATTCTCAGCAAACTAACACTCGAACAGAAAACCAAACACCGCATGTTCTCACTTATGAGTTAAACAGTGAGCACGCATGGATACTAGGAGGGGAGCAGTAGACAGCAAGGCCGACTTTGAGGGTGAGGGTAGGAAAAGGCTGAGAGTCAGAAACTCCCTATTGGGTACGATGCTTACTACCTAGATGATGAAATAATCTGTACACCAAATCCCACGACACGTGACTTACCTATATCACAAACCTGCACGGTGCCCCAAACCTGAAGTTAAAAACATTATCTATTGGGT
>NW_022451773.1:0-1282 GCF_009761245.1 Sapajus apella
TGACATGGAGTTTTGCTCTTGTTACCCAGGCTGGAGTGCAATGGCGCGATCTCAGCTCACCGCAACCTCCGCCTCCTGGGTTCAGGCAATTCTCCTGCCTCAACCTCCCGAGTAGCTGGGATTATAGGCAAGCGCCACCATGCCAAGCTAATGTTTTGTATTTTTAGTAGAGACGGGGTTTCACCATGATGACCAGGATGGTCTCGATCTCTTGATCTCGTGATCCACCCACCTCGGCCTCCCAAAATGCTGGGATTACAGGCTTGAGCCACCGCGCCCGGCGGCAACATAGCTTTCTAAAGATTGCCCTCGACACGTCGATTCACTTAAAAACCAGCCCTGAGACTCTCAGTGCCAATGACCAGATTGCGTGTGCAGGTGTGATGCTGTCACTGCTACGGGGTCACACCCACGTGAGGGCAGCAGCTCCATGAGGATGAGTCTGGGTGTCCATGACGAAGCCGGCCAGCTCTGTGGAGCCTCCAGGCTGTGACTTCCAAAGGATCTTTCTGGTAGAGTTCATGACTAATACATCCATAAAGTAATTTGAAAAGCCATGGGATCAGAGGAAGTGATATCCAGGGGACTTTGGTGACAAGATTTCAGGCAGCTGCAGAAGCAGGAGCAGGGAGGAAACCGCGATGAGATGGGGAACAACCACTCAGTTCAGCGATACTTGGTGCAGCCCCGATTTTTTATTCTTCTTTTGAAATTGTGTGGTCTTTGTGACTTTTATTTTACAAACAAAAACATCTGTCTTTTCCCTTTTCATCCCGATGTTGATACTTTAGTTCTTTATGCCCTGGTTTTTTTTTTTTTTTTCATTCCATGGGTTCAACCAAAGCCACTTTATCTGTAAACAGAATGATTTGATTACAAGCATGTGTTATTAAGACAATTGTTACTAGTAGTAGAAAGATTAAGTTAAAGAGTATTATACACTGGTGGTTGCATAGTGTTATAGAAATAATTTCAGGTCTATGAAATAGACACTGTCCAAATTCCCCAGATGCAGGTGAACCAAGTGAGATTGGCCAGGTTGTGCAAGTAGCACAACAGACCCCTAGTTAGTGGTGGGTCCAGGATGATGCCACCTTGTCCCGGAGATGGGAAAAAGTGTGGCCCCCTCACAGTGGAACAGAGTATCATCAATACTAATGGACAGTGACAAGGGGGATGGAAGCAAAGTATTGGCTGCTACAACAGCTTCAGGCCGCAGCTGAGGAGCAGCGGTCGGGAGGGGTCATTTGAGGAAGTGGCCGCTGGGCTGGCAATTGGGAGC
>NW_022451774.1:0-1282 GCF_009761245.1 Sapajus apella
CATTTGAAATCTGTATTTATTACTATCCAATTCAACTTCCAAATCATAAAAATGTCCTACATCTGCACTGTTCAATATGTAGCCACTAGCTACGTGTGTTGAGTGAATACTTGTACACTTAAATGTGGCTCATGTGACTGAGAAACTACATTTTTTCTAATTATTAATTTATTTAATTTCTAATTATAATTTCATTATAATGTTTAAATTTTAATGGTCTCATGCAGCTAGTGGCTATTGTATCAGAAAGCATAGAAGAAAATGAAATTGAAATTATCTTAAGACAGTGTTATTTACCAAAGTTAAATCCAAAGAGTATTTATTTAAAAAACAAAAAGCTTAAAGAGACCAACTCTATAAAAGAAATAAAGTTACTAAAGAATCTCATTTTCTCCCTCTGACACACACACACACACACACACACACACACACACACACAGGTGTTACAAGGAAAAGGAAAGCTCTTCTTTATAGCACAGAACAGGACTTTGACAAACTGCTACTCATGGCCCAAATCCTGCTGCAGACCATTTTCCTGCAGTCCTGGAGCTAATAATTTTTACACAGCTAAAGAAGAAATAGAATATGTAACAGAGACCATATGTGGCCCACAAAGCCTAAAAGACTTAGTATGTGGCTGTTTACTGGAAAAATCTACTGACTGAATTTTAAAATCACTGTTTTGCAAATACCGCCAAGGTAATATGAGATTCTGGCACAAAATTACTCCTAACGCTATACACTAACATATTGTTAGGAAAAGGACATTCATATATCTCTATTATCCATCAAATGTTTATTAAGTATGGAATATAAATAGAAGAGATGAAACTTAGCTTCACAAATATTTAGATAAAGTGACATTATAAACTTCCCAATGCAATGCAATGGGAAACATAATACTTGCCTAAACATTTTGTTTAATCCAGAACAGTTAGATGAATCCAGTTTGAGAAACATTCTATGAGACACTTAGTCTGGACGCTTCAAAAATGTCAAGGTTGTAAAAGATAAGGGAAAAGGGTGGAGGGGAAGCAATATTCTAGACTGATGAAAATAAGAAACATGACAAAAAAATCCAATATAAGATCCCTGACTAATAGAATATTTGAGAGCAAGTGGAGACATTTAAATTTAGACTGCATACTACATAATATTATCAGTAGCAAATGTCTTGTGATTGTTATTGTAGTAATATAAAAGAATGTGCTAATTTTGGAAAAAATCCCTTAAGAATTTTTGTATAATCTTGATGTCTGCAATTTGCTTTCAAGCAGTTCAC
>NW_022451775.1:0-1282 GCF_009761245.1 Sapajus apella
TGCCACCTCGCTTGGCCCAAGGTAACATTTTATTGGATCCACGCATAGTATTCACTCTGAGTTCCTATTGAGGGATGCTTGATTGCGTGTGTGTGTGTGTGTGTGTGTGTGTGTGTGTGTGTGTGTGTGTGAATTCTGGCTCCTTTTCCACAGCCCTTGGCTGTCGAATGTCAGGGCTGGGATTTGCACTCAGCCTGGCTCATTTCCAGAACCTGCGAGTGTCCTTCCCTCCCCATCCTTCCGTTTCAGCCTCAGCTGAGCTCTTGGGGGACCAAGGTCACTGCAGCTTGTCTGGCCCTGCTGGGTCCCAGGTACCCCAGCCAGACACGCCATCCCAGGTTCCCCTGTTTGCGGCCCTCACTTTGAATTTATGGGCCTGTTGAGCAGAATGCAAAACTCATCAGGGAGTGTGAAAGTCACTCTAGAAGGCAGGAATGCCAGCAGCCGCCAGCCCCTAGCACCTGCACCAACAAAGGGTCTTGCCACACAGCTTCGGCTGGGGCAGGCAAAGCTGGAAGGTAGGGCAGTGGAAGGTGCAGGCTCTCTGTCCTCCCAGCTCTCACGCCATCATGACAGCTGCGAGACTGTGCTGAGCCAGTCCCTCAGTCCCTTCCCTTCCCTTCTTTCTTTCTTCCCTCTCTCTCTGTCTTTTTTTGAGACAGGGTCTGCTCTATCACCTGGGGTGGAGTGCAGTGGTGCAATCATGCCTCATTGCAGCCTTGACCTCCTGGGCTCAAGGGGTCTGTTTCTCATCATCAAAATAGTACAACTTTCTGTTTACAAAAGTAACATGGACTCATTGCTAAAAACAACTTTTTCAGAAAACACACAAATATTTAAAGAAAGAAGGGTACTGAAAAATCACTGAATTTTACCATTTATGAGGGTGAAGTTTATGGTCTATGAATGATGTCTCCCTTTTTTTTTTTTTAAAGGAAAAGTTCCCCTGGTAAATCCAATCTGAAGATAAAGACTGTTAAAATATCTTCCAGGCTGCCTGTTTTGTTTTGTTTTGTTTTTTGAGACTTAGTCTGACCCTGTCACCCAGGCTGGAGTGCAGCGACATGATCTCAAGTCACTTCAATCTCTGCCTCAAGGGTTCAAGCAATTCTCCTGTCTCAGCCTCCTGAGTAGCTCAGATTACAGGTATGCACCACCACGCTCAGCTAGTTTTTTGTATTTTTAGTAGAGACGGGGTTTCACTGTGTTGGTCAGGCTGGTCTCGAACTTCTGGCCTCAGTTGACCCACCTGCCTAAGCCTCCCAGAAAGTGCTGGAATTAC
>NW_022451776.1:0-306 GCF_009761245.1 Sapajus apella
AAGAGCCTGCAGGCCGTAATCAGAAACATCTTGCTCTAAAACAAAAATGCAGCTATCTGGCAGAATGGTTGTCAAGCTGTAAAATCATCTTATGGAGTTAAATTGATGTGTTTGTGCAGAGGTTCTTAAATCTTTTCTTTGGGGAATCTGGAAACATATATTTCCAGCCTTACCCAGGCATTTAAGACCTAGGAGTAAGACTGCGTTTAAAACACAGGAGAAACCGTCTAGTTCAAACTGCTCTGCTTTGTGTTCGTTCACCTTAGGAAGTTGCATCTATGTTTACATTCAGCGAGTTAGAAACAC
>NW_022451776.1:406-957 GCF_009761245.1 Sapajus apella
AAACAAAAACGCAGCTATCTAGCAGAATCGTTGTCAAGCTGTAAAATTATCTTATGGAGTTAAATTGAAGTGTGTGTGTGCAGAGGTTCTGAAATCTTTTCTTTGGGGAATCTGGAAACAGATATTACCAGACTTACCCAGGTTTTTAAGACCTAGCAGTAACACTGCGTTTAAAACCCTGGAGAAACGACTAGTTCAAACTGCTCTGCTTTGTGTTCGTTCACCTTAGGAAGTTGCATCTATGTTAAGATTCAGCGAGTTAGAAACACGTTTCTTTTAAAAGCTGCGTTTGGATATTCCGGAGTGAATGAGACTGTAGGATGTAATGAGAAATATCTTGATCTAAAAAAAAACGTAGATATCTAGTAGAATGGTTGTTAAGCTGTAGAATGAACTTACAGAGTTAAACTGATATGTGTGTGCAGCAGTTCAGAAATCCTTTCTTTGGAGAATCTGGTAACAGATATTTCCAGACATAAACAGGCATATGACAACAAGCAGGTAGACTGCGTTTAAAAGACAGGAGAAACGTCTAGTTCAAACTGCGCTGC
>NW_022451776.1:967-1282 GCF_009761245.1 Sapajus apella
TTCAAGCAGAATGGTTGTGAAGCTATACAATCAACTAACAGAGTTATACTGATTTGTGTGTGAAGCAGTTCAGAAATCCTTTCTTTGGAGAATCTGAAAACTTATATATCTTGACATACACAGCCCTATAACAAATAGCAGTATGACTGCGTTTAAAAGACAGGAGAAACGTCTAGTTCAAACTGCGTTGCTTTGGGTTCGCTCAACTTAGGAAGTTGCATCTATGTTTAGATTCCGCGAGTTAGAAACATGTTTCTTCTAAAATCTGCGTTTGGATATTCCAGAGTGACTGAGACTAAAGGCTGTAATGAGAAA
>NW_022451777.1:0-1281 GCF_009761245.1 Sapajus apella
ACCACCATGCCTGGCTAATTTTTGTATTTTTTGTAGAGATGGGGTTTGTCATGTTGCCCAGGCTGGTCTCAAACTCCTAGCCTCAAGAAATCCACCTGCCTCGGCCTCCCAAAGTGCCGGGATTACAGGCATGAGTCACTGTGCCCAGGCTTCCTCCTAATTTTTTTTTTAGATGGAGTCTCGATCTGTTGCCCAGGCTGGGGTGCAATGGTGTGATCTTGACTTACGGCAGCCATTCCTTCTGAGTTCAAGTGATCTTCCTGCCTCAGCCTCCTGAGTAGCTGGGATTATAGGTGAACGACACCATGCCTGGCAGTGACTCTGACCAGCAAGAGGTCGTTTCTGTTATGTTGTTCACAGTAGCTCATGAGGTCAGATGCCACTTTGGAGACCTGCGTTTGGGCACAAGGAGGAGAGAGAGGTGATAAGAAGAGGCTGCCACACTGGGGCTCACAGCAGCGCCATCCCCAACAGCTGCAGGCAGAAACAGCCCAGGAGCCCATGGACAGGGACGTGGGCAAACAGTATGGCCCAGGCACACCCTGGAATATTAATCAGCCATGAAAAGAAGCACAGCTCTGACATAGGCCACAACATGGATGCATCTTAAGGACCTCAAGCTCAGCGAGAGATGCTAGACACAGAAGGTCATGCAGTGCATGATCCCATTTCTTTCTCTTTTTTTTTGAGAGAAGTCTCACTGTCATCCAGGCTGGAGTGCAGTGGTGTGATCTCAACCCACTGCAACCTCCACCTCCCAGGTTCAAGTGATTCTCCTGCCTCAGCCTTCCAAGTAGCTGAAATTACAGGCATGCGCCACAACTACCCAGTTAATTTTTGTATTTTAGTAGAGATGGGGTTTCTCCACATTGGTCAGGCTGGTCTTGAACTCCTGAACTCAGGTGATCCTCCCACCTCAGCCTCCCAAAGTGCTGGGATTACAAGTGTGAGCCACAGCGACCTGCCAGTGATCCCATTTCTATGAAGTGCCCAGGGCAGGCCCATCCACAGAGACAGGAAGGGGATGCATGGGTTCTGGGGCCTGGGGAGGGGATGGGGCATCATGTCTGAGGGGGACAGTATTTCCTTTTGGGGTAATGGAATGTCCTGGAATAAATGTGGTTGAGTGCACAACATTGTGAATGTATTAAATATTGCTAGTGGTAAACATATGTGTCTAGGTGAGGGTATTTGGTGGCTTATGTCTGTCATCCCAACATTTTGGGAGGCTGACGCTGGAGGATTGCTTGAGTCCAGGGGTTTGAGACCATCCTAGGCAAC
>NW_022451778.1:0-1281 GCF_009761245.1 Sapajus apella
CTGACCTGTGACCCCGTTGGGGGCTTTGCAGTCATGGGCTAGACTCCAGAAGTCATAACTACAGGGAAAAAGGAGGGGGTAAGGAGAGCTATTCAATCAGGTTTAGAGCTCGGGGGTGCACTCCTGCTGCCTGGACGGTGGAGGGGAAGCCGTGCAGTGCCAGCAGCCACCCCAGGGCCCGTTGGACCCGTTGGACCCGTTGGACCCGTCCTGTGTGGGCAGACTCAGGGCTGCAAAGAAGGCCCCGTGTGGAGCCTCCTGACATCCTGATGAGTTGGCTGGAGCACAGGAGCGGGGCCAGTGGGGCCAGCGGGGCTCCAAGGACACCAGCCGTGACTCTCCTGGCCGGCCTGAGCTGGGGTGGGGCTCCATTCACACCTGCTGGGGCGGCTTCAAGGGAGAAGTGAGGCTGGGGTGTCCCTGACAACATGGGAAAGGCCCCGCCCTGTGGAGCTGTGTGACAGGCCCCTCCCAGGAAGGACTGAGGGTGACCTCAGGTGGGCAGCACCTCCCGGCCCTCGCCAGCTGACACGCCTCCTCCCTGGTGAGCGATGTGCACTCCTGGCCCCAGGATGGGAACAGGACCCTCCACTGCGGTGAGGACGTGAAGCAAACCAGGGGCAGCCAGCCCCCTGACCCCGCGCCCCTGAAGCAGCCCCGTCCCTGCTGCGCGGGCCAGCCCAAAACGATCGCGTGTAAATAGGGTGGGTCACTGTGGACGTCCACCATGCTGGTCACAGCCAACACCGTCCAGGGGACCAGCAAGCTTCCAGTAGCCCAGGGCTGCAGTGACTTGCTCAGGAGGAAGACGAGCTGTGGCCATCCCATGGGAAGGAATCCCTCACGGCGTCCCCAGGACAGCCCAGCCCCCAGCCAGGGATGCCCTGACACTGGGAGGTGGGATTTGAGCAGGACCACCCTCCCCGCAGGTGCACGCACTGTGGTGTTGGCCCTGCTTGGCAGGGAGAAGGCTGAGAGCAGTGAGGGTTAGAGCTGCTCACGAGCCCAGCAGAGCGCCACGCAGGAGCTGGCAACACCCAGGAACCATGAAATGTGCGTCCCAGACTCAACAGAGAACAAGCTGGGCCTCCAGATGCTGGCAGTGAGCAGGGCACAGCCACGGCCGAGTCCTGACCCCGGGGCACACCTGCCAGGGATCCCCTGAGCCCAGTAGGTGAGGACTGACGGGCCTGAGGCAGCAGGGGCTCCCAGAGAGAGCCTCTGCGGCAGCAGCTGGGAAGCTCCCGTGGACACCCACACACCCTCGTGATGTGGTTTGGG
>NW_022451779.1:0-1281 GCF_009761245.1 Sapajus apella
TTTAATATCTCTTTGGATCTATTTTGGTAATCTGTGTGTTTTTTTTATGTATATATTTTGTTGTACTTTAGATCCTGGGGTACATGTGCAGATCATGCAGGGTTGTTGCATAGGTACATACATGGCAATGTGGTTTTTTTTTTTTTTTGAGATAGAGTCTTCCCCTGTTTCCCAGGCTGGAGTGCATTGGTGTAATCTTGGCTCACTTCAACCTGCACCTCCCAGATTTAAGTGATTCTCCTCTCTCAGCCTCTCAAGTAGCTGGGATTACAGGTGCACACCACCACATCTGGATAATTTTTTGTATATTTAGTAGAGACGGAATTTTCCTATGTTGCCCAGGTTGGCTTCAAACTTCTGACTTCATGATCTGCCAACCTTGGCCTCCCAAAATTCTGGGATTATAGGTGTGAGCCACTGCACTCAGCTGTTAATTTGTGTTTGTAAAGAAATTTTTCTCTTTTGTTTAAATTGTCAATTTTTGTCATAACATTGTTTTATAATATTCCCTTGTTATTCTTTTTTATACTATTAAGATCTATAGTGATGCCTAATCTTGGTAATTTGTATTTTTGCCATATTTTGAAATCAAGTTAGCTACAGATTTATTAATTTTTTGAAATTTTAATTCATTTTTCTCCATCTATTTTTAAATTTTATTTCTCCTCTTCTTTTTCCTTTCATCTTCTTTCAATTTAATTTGCTCTTCTCTTTTTAGCTATGTAAGTTAGAATCTTAAAACATTGGTGTTAAAGCTTTTATCTTTTATTTAACTTTTCATTTTTGTTTCAGGGGTACATGTGCAGGTTTATTATATAGGTAAGTTGAGTCTTGCAGGGGTTTACTGTACAGATTATTTCACCACCAATTAATGAGCATAGTATCCGATAGCTAGTTTTATGATCCTCACCCTCCTCCCACACTCAACCGTCAAGTAGGCCCTGGTGTCTGTTGCTCTCTTCTTTCTGTCCATGTGTACTCAGTGTTTAGCTCCCACTTATAAGTGAGAACATGCAGTATTTGATTTTCTGTTCTGCATTAGATTGCTTAGGATAATGGCCTCCAGTTCTATCCATGTTGCTGCAGAAGACATGATGTCATTCTTTTTTATGTCTGCATAGTATTTCATGGTGTATATGTACCACATTTTCTTTATCCAGTCTACCATTGCTGGTACTTAGGTTGATTCCATGTCTTTTTTATTGTGAATAGTGCTGTGATGAACATATGTATACATAGGACTTTATGATTCATATTCCTTTGGGCATATACCCAATAGAT
>NW_022451780.1:0-1281 GCF_009761245.1 Sapajus apella
CCACTGCTCAACGAAATAAGAGAGGACACAAACAGATGGAGAAACATCCCATGTTCATGGTTAGGAAGAATCAATATCGTGAAAATGGCCATACTGCCCAAAGTAATTTACAGATTCAATGCTATCCCCATCAAGCTACCAATGACCTTCTTTGCAGAACTGGAAACAACCACCTTAAACTTCATATGGAACCAAAAGAGAGCCCGCATAGCCAAGTCAATTCTAAGCAAAAAGAACAAAGCGGGGGGCATCACACTACCAGACTTCAAACTATACTACAAGGCTACAGTAATCAAAACAGCATGGTACTGGTACCAAAACACAGATATAGACCATTGGAACAGAACAGAGGTCTCGGAGGCAACACAACCTTTCTACAACCATCTGATCTTTGACAAAACAGACAAAAACAAGCAATGGGGAAAGGATTCCCTGTTCAATAAATGGTGTTGGGAAAGCTGGCTAGCCATGTGCAGAAAGCAGAAACTGGACCCCTTCCTGACACCTTACACTAAAATTAACTCCAGATGGATTAAAGACTTAAACATAAGACCTAACACCATAAAAACCCTAGAAGAAAATCTAGGCAAAACCATTCAGGACGTAGGTGTAGGCAAGGTCTTCATGACCAAAACACCAAAAGCATTGACAACAAAAGCCAAAATAGACAAATGGGACCTGATCAAACTCCACAGCTTCTGCACAGCAAAAGAAACAATCATTAGAGTGAATCGGCAACCAACCGATTGGGAAAAAATTTTTGCAGTTTACCCATCTGACAAAGCGCTGATATCCAAAATTTACAAAGAACTAAAGCAGATTTACAAGAAAAAAACTAACAAGCCCATTCAAAAGTGGGCAAAGGATATGAACAGACACTTCTCAAAAGAAGACATACGTGAGGCCAACAAACATATGAAAAAATGCTCATCATCACTGGTCATCAGAGAAATGCAAATCAAAACTACACTGAGATACCATCTCACGCCGGTTAGAATGGCGATCATTAAAAAATCTGGAGACAACAGATGCTGGAGAGGACGTGGAGAAATAGGAACACTTTTGCACTGATGGTGGGACTGTAAATTAGTTCAACCATTGTGGAAGACAGTGTGGCGATTCCTCAAGGACATAGAAATAGAAATTCCATTTGACCCAGCAATCCCATTACTGGGTATATATCCAAAGGATTACAAATCGTTCTATTATAAGGACACGTGTACACGAATGTTCATTGCAGCACTGTTTACAATAGCAAAGACCTGGAACCAACCCAAATGC
>NW_022451781.1:0-1281 GCF_009761245.1 Sapajus apella
ACCACCATGCCTGGCTAATTTTTGTATTTTTTGTAGAGATGGGGTTTGTCATGTTGCCCAGGCTGGTCTCAAACTCCTAGCCTCAAGAAATCCACCTGCCTCGGCCTCCCAAAGTGCCGGGATTACAGGCATGAGTCACTGTGCCCAGGCTTCCTCCTAATTTTTTTTTTAGATGGAGTCTCGATCTGTTGCCCAGGCTGGGGTGCAATGGTGTGATCTTGACTTACGGCAGCCATTCCTTCTGAGTTCAAGTGATCTTCCTGCCTCAGCCTCCTGAGTAGCTGGGATTATAGGTGAACGACACCATGCCTGGCAGTGACTCTGACCAGCAAGAGGTCGTTTCTGTTATGTTGTTCACAGTAGCTCATGAGGTCAGATGCCACTTTGGAGACCTGCGTTTGGGCACAAGGAGGAGAGAGAGGTGATAAGAAGAGGCTGCCACACTGGGGCTCACAGCAGCGCCATCCCCAACAGCTGCAGGCAGAAACAGCCCAGGAGCCCATGGACAGGGACGTGGGCAAACAGTATGGCCCAGGCACACCCTGGAATATTAATCAGCCATGAAAAGAAGCACAGCTCTGACATAGGCCACAACATGGATGCATCTTAAGGACCTCAAGCTCAGCGAGAGATGCTAGACACAGAAGGTCATGCAGTGCATGATCCCATTTCTTTCTCTTTTTTTTTGAGAGAAGTCTCACTGTCATCCAGGCTGGAGTGCAGTGGTGTGATCTCAACCCACTGCAACCTCCACCTCCCAGGTTCAAGTGATTCTCCTGCCTCAGCCTTCCAAGTAGCTGAAATTACAGGCATGCGCCACAACTACCCAGTTAATTTTTGTATTTTAGTAGAGATGGGGTTTCTCCACATTGGTCAGGCTGGTCTTGAACTCCTGAACTCAGGTGATCCTCCCACCTCAGCCTCCCAAAGTGCTGGGATTACAAGTGTGAGCCACAGCGACCTGCCAGTGATCCCATTTCTATGAAGTGCCCAGGGCAGGCCCATCCACAGAGACAGGAAGGGGATGCATGGGTTCTGGGGCCTGGGGAGGGGATGGGGCATCATGTCTGAGGGGGACAGTATTTCCTTTTGGGGTAATGGAATGTCCTGGAATAAATGTGGTTGAGTGCACAACATTGTGAATGTATTAAATATTGCTAGTGGTAAACATATGTGTCTAGGTGAGGGTATTTGGTGGCTTATGTCTGTCATCCCAACATTTTGGGAGGCTGACGCTGGAGGATTGCTTGAGTCCAGGGGTTTGAGACCATCCTAGGCAAC
>NW_022451782.1:0-1281 GCF_009761245.1 Sapajus apella
ACTTGACAACCATCCTGCTAGATAGCTGCGTTTTTGTTTTAGAGCAAGATGTTTCTGATTACGGCCTGCAGGCTCTTTCACACTGGAATATCCAAATGCTGCTTTTAGAATAAACATGTTTCTAACTCGCTGAATCTAATCATAGATGCAACTTTCTAAGTTGAACGAACAGAAAGCAGTGCAGTTTGAACTAGATGTTTGTCCTGTGTTTTAAAAGCAGTCTTATCGCTAGGTCTTAAATGCAAGTAGAAGGCTGGAAATATGTGTTTCCAGATTCGCCAACGAAAGGATTTCTGAACCACTGCACACACACGTCATTTTAACTCTGTAAGAAGATTGTACAGCTTGACAACCATTCTGCTAGATAGCTGCGTTTTTGTTTTAGAGCAAGATATTTCTCATTACGGCCCTTAGTCTCAGTCATTCTGTAATATCCAAACGCAGCTTTTAGAAGAAACGTGTTTCTAACTCGCTGAATCAAAACATAGTTGCTTCTTCCTAAGGTGAACGAACACAAAGCAGAGCAGTTTGAACAAGACTTTTCTCCAGTGTTTTAAACGCAGTCTTACTGTTAGATCTCATATGCCTGTATATGGATGGAAATATCTGTCTCCAGATTCTCGAAGCAAAGGATTTCTGAACTGCTGCAAACACACATCAGTTTAACTCTGTATGTTGATAGCACAGCTTGACAACCATTCTGCTAGATAGCTGCGTTTTTGTTTTAGAGCAAGATGTTTCTGATTGCGGCCTGCAGGTCTTTCACACTGGAATATCCAAATGCTGCTTTTAGAAGAAACATGTTTCTAACTCGCTGAATCTAAACATAAATGGAACTTCCTAAGGTGAATGAACACAAAGAAGAACAGTTTGAACTAGACGTTTCTCCAGTGTTTTAAAGGCAGTCTTACTGTTAGTTCTCATATGCCAGTGTAAGGCTGGAAATATCTGTCTCCAGATTATCCGAAGAAAAGATTTCAGAACCTCTGCACACACACATCAATTTATCTCCATAAGCTGATTTTACAACTTGACAACCATTCTTCTAGATAGCTGCGTTTTTGTTTTAGAGCAAGATGTTTCTGATTGCGGCCTGCAGGTCTTTCACACTGGAATATACAAATGCTGCTTTTAGAAGAAGCATGTTTCTAACTCGCTGAATCTAAACATAGATGCAACTTCCTAAGGTGAACGAATAGAAAGGAGTGCAGTTTGAAATACACGTTTCTCCTGGGTTTTAAATGCAGTCTTACCTCTAGGTCTTAAATGCCTGTAAATGGC
>NW_022451783.1:0-1281 GCF_009761245.1 Sapajus apella
TAGCCTGGCCAACATGGTGAATCCCCAACTCTACTAGAAAAAAAAAAATACAAAAATTAGCCGGGTGTGGTGGCACATGCCTGTAATCCCAGCTACTCAGGGGGCTGAGGCAGAAGAACTGCTTGAACCCGGGAGGTGGAGGTTGCAGCGAGCCGAGATCACACCACTGTATTCCAGCCTGGGTGGCAGAGCGAGACTCCATCTCAAAAAAAAAAAAAAAAAAAGAAAAAAGGTTAAATATTTTTATCTTTCAGTTGGCTAAAGTTTAAAAGGAATGATGATACCCAACACTATCTAGGTTGAGGGTACAAGGATATACTTATACGTACTCTTTGTGTAGGTCAATCTGGCAATATGGATAAAAATTCTTAAGGTATAGTCTCTGACCCAGAAATTCTACTTTTCAACATCTATCCTAAGAAAATAATCAATTGTATGAAAAAATTAAAAAAAGGGGAGCATACAAAGATGTTCTTCAATGTTATATGAAAAAGTAAAAAATTAAAATACACTTATACGTGTAATAGGTTACCTGAAGTAAATCATGCTAAATAGTGAAATACTCGGAAAACCAGTAAAAATTAATTTGCAAGCTTCTATTGAAAAAGCACCAGATTTCAAAGGGAATGCTTCCAGTTTTTGCCCATTCAGTATGATATTGGCTGTTGGTTTGTTGTAAATAGCTTTTATTATTTTGAGATACGTTCCATCAGTACCTAGTTTATTGAGGGTTTTTAGCATAAAGGGCTGTTGTATTTTATCAAAGGCCTTCTCTTCATCAATGGAGATAATCATGTGGTTTTTGTCTTTGGTTCTGTTTATGTGGTGAATTACGTTTATAGACTTGTGTATGTTGAACCAGCTTTACATCCCTGGGATGACGCCTACTTGGTCGTGGTGGATAAGCTTTTTGATGTGCTGTTGCAATGGGATTGCCAGTATTTTATTGAAGATTTTTGCGTCTATGTTCATCATGGATATTGGCCTGAAGTTTTCTTTTCTTGTTGAGTCTCTGCCAGGTTTTGGTATCAGGATGATGTTGCTCTCATAAAATGATTTGGGAAGGATTCCCTCTTTTTGGAAAACCAGATAGCCATGTGCAGAAAGCAGAAACTGGACCCCTTCCTGACACCTTACACTAAAATTAACGCAAGATGGATTAAAGACTTAAACATAAGACCTAACACCATAAAAACCCTGAAGAAAATCTATGCAAACCATTCAGGACATAGGCGTAGGCAAGGACTTCATGACCAAAACACCAAAAGCATTGGCAACAAA
>NW_022451784.1:0-1281 GCF_009761245.1 Sapajus apella
TTTCAAAGGCATTTCCCCCAAGGACCCAAATTCTTGCAAAGCTTCTGAGAAGACCTTGGCCAACCTCCTGGCTCCCTGCTGCTAGCCTCAAAACTAAGGCTGCTCTGCCTGTCAGGAAGCCTATAAATCCCCAAGTCGGCAAGAAGCTGCACTCTGGAGTGCTCCCCATTGCTCAGATACCTGGCTGCAGGCCCTGGACTGACCTCAGCCAGTCTAGAAGCTGGTGTAAATAGGCAGACCTCATTTTCTGAGGAAGTGGATCCCCTCGGGAACACTAGCAGTCAAAAAGCCCATTGCTCCCTATGGGGCCACAGCTCTTTCCCACTTGCTATTATTTAATTATCCAATTAAATAATAGCAGATATTTAATTGATGGCTGCTGTCCTCCATAAGAACATCACATGGTATTTTTAGAGCTCCAGCAAAATGATAACTCCTTCGTCCCCAAGGCAGAGGAGCAGTGGCTCTCTTCATATCTATGTAACCCGGGGTAAATACATATCAGGGTAACTGCCCATATATAATTGACCAAAAATTTCAATACACTGTTGCCCTTCCTGAAACAAGAACCAAGCACAGCTTGCAGATAGGAGTTCCTGGGAGTTGAGCAATCTGGGAGAGTTGTATTACTCAGAAATGTTTCAAGTGTGGGAGAAAAAACAAAACAAAACAAAGAAATCTTAGTCTTAAGTGAGAAAGATCTGGAAAAATGTCAGCCTGGAACCCTCAAAGATGTGAAACATCAGCATTAGAAGGGCACAAGTCAGCAGCCAGGGTGGAATTCAGAGCCTCACCAAAGCCATGCAGCAAGGTGTGGGGCAGACGGAGCCAGGTAGCTCCTCAGAAGCTGAGCCAAGTGGCAGGCAGGAGAGAGGAGGAACGTCTTAGGAAGGCCCAGGCTGCTCTGTGGAGCTCTGATGGAGAGGGGCTGTCTGCCAGCCTGGCTGTCCAGAGGCCTAAGTTTCAGCCCATTCCCACTCCTCACTGGCTATCTGACCTCAGGCGAGTCCCTTAGTCTCTGTGCCTGTTTCCTTACCTGTGGCAGGAGATGGAGATGCTCAAGTAAAGGACAGAAACACAAAGGTCATGAACAATACACAAGGCAGGAACCAACTGCAGAGGGCCAGGACCACCAGCCAAGTTGCACCAGCTGAGTTCCATCTTGGGCCCTGGAGGCAGCAGCATTTGCAACCACAAAGTGGCCTACATTTGGCCAGTCAGAGGTCTTCTGCCGCTGGGGTGGGTCTCAGGAGCTCTTCCTGGACTGATGTTGCCCTGAAA
>NW_022451785.1:0-549 GCF_009761245.1 Sapajus apella
GTTAAGCTGATGTGTGTGTGCAGCAGTCCAGAAATCCTTTCTATAGATAATGTGAAAAAAGTTATTTGCAGCCATATACAGGCATATAAGAACTAGCAGTAAGGCTGCGTTTAAATTCCAGGAGAAACGTCTAGTTCAAACTGCTCTGCTTTGGGCTCGTTCACCTTAGGAAGTTGCTTCTATGTTAAGATTGAGCGCATTAGAAACACGTTTCTTCTAGAAGCTGTGTTTGGATATTCCAGTGTGAATGAGACTGAAGGGTGTAATGAGAAACATCTTGCTCTAAAAGAAAAACGCAGCTATCTAGCAGAATGATTGTCAAGCTGTACAATGAACTTACAGAGTTAAACTGATGTGTATGTGCAGCAGTTCAGAAATCCTTTCTTTGGGGAAATCTGGAAACAGATATTTCCAGCCATGTACAGGCATATAAGAAGTAGAAGTAAGACTGCGATGAAACACAGCAGAAACCTCTAGTTCAAACTCCTGTCCTTTGTGTTCGTTCGTCTTAGGAAGGTGTATCTATATGTGGATTCAACGAGTTAGAGA
>NW_022451785.1:649-1281 GCF_009761245.1 Sapajus apella
TCTAAAACAAAAACGCAGCTATCTAGCAGAATGGTTGACAAGCTGTATTATCAACTTACAGAGTTAAACTGATGTGTGTGTGCAGAGGTTGAGAAATGTTTTCTTTGGAGAATCTGGAAGCAGATACTTCCAGTCATATACAGGCATATGAGAACTAGCAGTAAGACTGCGTTTAAAACACAGGAGAAATTTGTGGTTCAAACTGCTCTAATTTCAGTTCGTTCACCTTAGGAAGTTGCATCTATGTTTAGATTCAGCGAGTAAGAAACACGTTTCTTCTAAAAGCTACGTTTGGCTATTCCAGAGTGAATGAGACTGCAGGGTGTAATGAGATATATCTTGCTCTAAAACAAAAACGCAGCTATCTAGCAGAATGGTTGTCAAACTGTATAATCAACTTACAGACTTAAACGGATGGGTGTGTGCAGCACTTCAGAAACCCTTTCTTTGAAGAATCTGGAAACAGATATTTCCAGCCATATACAGGCATATAAAAAGTAGCAGGAAAACTTCGTTTAAAACACACGAGAAACGTGTATATCAAACTGCTCTGCTTTGTGTTCGTTCACCTTAGGAAGTTGCACTTATGTTTAGATTCAGCGAGTGAGAAAAACGTTTCTTCAAAAAGCTGC
>NW_022451786.1:0-1280 GCF_009761245.1 Sapajus apella
GGAAATATCTCTTTCTGGGTTCTCCAAAGAAAGGGTGTCTGAACTGCGACATTCACACGTTTGTTTAACTCTGTAAGTTAAATATACACCTCCACAATCATTCAGCTAGATAGCTCCGTTTTTGTTTTAGAGCCAGATATTTGTCAAGACACACTACACTCCTTTTCATGGAGGAATATGGAACGCAGCTTTTAGAAGAAATGTGTTTCCAACTCACTGAATTTAACATAGATGCAACTTCCTTAGGTGAACGAACATACAGCAGAGCAGTTTGAAAGGGACGTTTCTCCTGTGGTTTACACGCGATGTTACCGCTAATTTTGTGTGCATGTATAAGGCTGGAAATATCTCTTTCTAGGTTCTCAAAGGAAAGTTTTTCTGAACTGCTACATTCACACATCTGTTTAACTCTGTAAGGTGAAAATACACCTTGACAATCATTCTGCTAGATAGCTCCGTTTTTGTTTTAGAGCCAGAAATTTCTCATTACACCATATATTCCCATTCACTCAGGAATACCCAAACGCAGCTTTTACAAGAAACGTGTTTCTGACCCGCTGAATTTAACATAGATGCAACTTCCTTAGGTGAATGAACAAAGGGGCAGTGAAGTTGGAAAGACACGTTTCCCCTGTGGTGTAGAGACGACCTTACCGTTCATTCTTATATATCTGGATATGGCTGGAAATATCTCTTTCAAGATTCTAAAAAAAGGGTTAATGAACTGCTACATTCACACGTCTGTTTACCACTGTAAGTTGAAAATACACCTTGACAATCATTCTGCTAGATAGCTCCGTTTTGTTTTGGAGCCAGGTATTTCTCATTACACCCTATGCTGCCATTCACTGAGGAATATCCAAATGTAGGTTTTAGAAGCAACGTGTTTCTAACTCGCTGAATCGAAACATGGATGCAACTTCCTAAGGTGAACGAACACCCAGCAGAGCAGTTAGAAAGAGACGTTTCTCCTGTGGTTTAGACGCGATCTTACCGCTAATTCTTATGTGCCTCTATATGGCTGGAAATATCTCTTTGTAGATTCTCGAAAGAAAATGTTTCGGAACTGCTACATTCACATATCTCTTTAACTCTACAAGGTGAATATAAACCTTCAAAATAATTGTGCTAGGTAGCTCCGTTTTTGTTTTGGGGCCAGATATTTCTCATTACACCGTATACTCCCATTCACTCAGGAATATTCAAACGCAGCTTTTATGAGAAAAGTGTTTCCATCTTGCTGCATCTAAACACAGATGCAACTTCCTAACCTGAACGAA
>NW_022451787.1:0-1280 GCF_009761245.1 Sapajus apella
GGCATATGAGAACTACCAGTAAGACTGCGTTTAAAAAACAGGAGAAATGTCTAGTACAAACTGCTCTGCGTTGTGTTCGTTCACCTTAGGAAGTTGCATCTATGTTTAGATTCAGCGAGTTAGAAACACGTTTCTTCTAAAATCTGCTTTTGGATATTCCAGTGTGAAAGAGCCGGCAGACCGTAATCAGAAACATCTTGCTCCAAAAAGAAAAACGCAGCTATCTAGCAGAATGGTTGTCAAGCTGTACAATCAACTCACAGAGTTCAACTGATGTGTGTTTGCAGCAGCTCAGAAATCCTTTGCTTCGAGAATCTGGAAACAGATATTTCCAGCCATATACAGTTATATGAGAAGTACCCGTAAGACTGCGTTTAAAACACTGGAAAAAAGTCTATTTCAAACTGCGCTGCTTTGTGTACGTTCACCTTAGGAAGTGGCATCTATGTTTAGATTCAGCGAGTTAGAAACCCGTTTCTTCCAAAAGCAGCGTTTGGATATTCCAGTGTGAAAGAGCCTGCAGGCCGTAATCAGCAATATCTTGCTCTAAGACAAAAATGCCGCTATCTAGCAGAATGCTTTTGCAGCTGTAAAATCATGTTATGGACTTAAATTAATGGTGTGTGCCGAGGTTCTGAAATCTTTCCTTTGGGTAATCTGGAAACAGACATTTCCAGCCTTACCCAGGCATTTTGACATAGCAGTAAGACTGCGTTTAAAACCCAGGAGAAACATCTAGTTGAAACTGCTCTGCTTTCTGTTCGTTCACCTTAGGAAGTTGCATCTATGTTTAGATTCAGTGAGTTAGAAACACGTTTCTTCTAAAAGCTGCGTTTGGATATTCCTGAATGACTGAGACTAAAGGCCGTAATGAGAAATATCTTGCTCTAAAACAAAAACGCAGCTATCTAGCGGAATGGTTATCAAGCTGTACAATTTTCTTACAGAGTTAAACTGAAGCGTGTGTGCAGTAGTTCAGAAATCCTTTCGCTGCAGAATCTCGAAACAGATATTTCCAGCCATATACAGGGTTCTAGGAATTAGCAGTAAGACTGCATTAAAAACACAGGAGAAACATCTAGTTCAAACTGCTCTGCTTTGTGTTCGTTCGCCTTAGGCAGTTGCATCTATGTCTAGATTCAGCGAGTTAGTAACACGTTTCTTCTAAAAGCAGCGTTAGGAAATTTCAGTGTGAAAGAGCCTGTAGGCCGTAATGAGAGACATCTTGCTCTAAAACAAAAACGCAGCTATCTAGCACAATGGTTGTCAGGCTGCACAAT
>NW_022451788.1:0-1280 GCF_009761245.1 Sapajus apella
TGTTTCAGAAAGGGGGAGAAAGATGTGGCCTATGGTCACACGCTGTTCCTCCAGTGGGAGCCATCTGAGGCCCACCCTCACCCAAGGCAACTGTCATAGGTGTAGGAGGAGCAGGCGCATCTGGGCTTCCTTCTTCAGCTTTGTCATGTTTAAAAACATCTGTGCGATCTCCCGGTTGAACACTCTTACTTGGTCCCAGTCCAAAAGGAGAGATCCGTCTTTGTCAGTGTTAACCTGCAGGAAAAAGGATAAAGGGGTGAACCCGATGCCAGGAAGAACAAGGACAGATGAAGCTGGTCCTTGTCTGGCAGCAAAATAGCCCTGGCTCTAATGGCTCACAGCTATACCTGTTGGGGTGGGCAGATATGCAAGCTGATATCCTGTCCTCTTCACCTCAGCCCCGAAACCAGACATGCAGTCGCAGGAAGGTGGCCCGAAGCTGAGACTGATGTATCCTTAAGGAGCCCCTTCCTCTCACACCACCCCTGCCTATCCCCAGTGCCTGGCCAGTGCTAGGTATGGCCACCATGGGGCTCCCAAGCCTGTTAGCCAGAGCAGCTCCAAGACAGGGTCTTGCTATGTAGCTCGGGCTGGAGTGCAGTGACATGATCATAGCTCACTGTCCTTGGACTCCTGTCCTCAAGCAATTCTCTTGCCTCAGCCTTCCAGGCTGCTGGGATTACAGACATGAGTGACTGGCCTCGCTGTATTAAGTCTTACTGTGAGCTTCTGTGAAGGCTTTTAGTTGAAGAAAGGGTTCTAGGAATTTTAAAAAGTTTGAAAGCCAATGGCCTCAGTCCAGTGCTTGCACCTGACCACTGCAGCCACTGCTTCCTGTGGGGTAACCTCAACCTACACTGCCAGAGTTGAACTCGTTCCCACTTACACAGGTTCAGCACATACAGGCCCAGTCTCTCCCCACTGCCCTCATGAAGGCTGGGGTCCCTCAGCCCTGGGCACCACAGACCATTTCCAGGAACAGCCACCCACACTTCTGCCCTCAGCCTGGAGCCTGCAGGCTGATGATGATGGAAGACTCTCAGAATCCATGCCCCAATCCCAGAAAGCCCCAAAATGAATGGAGAAAGGCAAGGAACCTTGGCCTGCAGCACCCAGTAGGTCTCTGGTTTGAAGGACTGGATTTTATCATGTCTCTCCATGCAGAATCCCAGGGTTGGAGTCTGACACGGCCCAAAGGAGATGAGAGAGCTGTCTAAATCACCATACTTCCCCTGGAAATATTTAGTTTGAAACCTGGAGGGAGTGGTAGGGTAGGGGGA
>NW_022451789.1:0-357 GCF_009761245.1 Sapajus apella
ATGAGGGACTATTTTGCACAACTCTGTGCAAATACATTTGAAATCTGCATTTATTACTATCCAATTCAACTTCTAAATCGCAAAAATGTCCTACATCTGTACTGTTCAATAGGTAGCCACTAGCTACGTGTGTTGAGTGAATACTTGTACACTTAGGTGTGGCTCATGTGACTGAGAAACTAAATTTGTTCTAATTATTAATTTATTTAATTTCTAATTATAATTTCAGTATAATTAGTTTAAATTTGAATGGTCTCATGCAGCTAGTGGCTATTGTATCAGAAAGCATAGAAGAAAATGAAATTATCTTCACACAGTGTTATTTACCAAAGTCAAATCCAAAGAGTATTTAAAAAA
>NW_022451789.1:367-1280 GCF_009761245.1 Sapajus apella
ACACACACACACACACACACACACACACACACACACACACACAGGTGTTACAAGGAAAAGGAAAGGTCTTCTTTATAACACAGAACAGGACTTTGACAAACTACTACTCATGGCCCAAATCCTGCTGCAGACCATTTTCCTGCAGTCCATGAGCTAATAATTTTTACAGAGCTAAAGAAGAAATAGAATATGTAACAGAGGCTATATGTGGCCCACAAAGGCTAAAAGACTTAGAATGTAGCTCTTCACTGGAAAAATCTACTGGCCCCTCATCTAGAATAATGCCTGAATTTTGAAATCACCGTTTTGCAAATACCACCAAGGTAACATGAGATTCTGGCATGAAATTACTCCTAACACTATACACTAACATAATGTTAGGAAAAGGACATTCATATATGTCTATTATCCATCAAATATTTATTAAGTACAGAATTTAAATCGAAGAGATGAAACTTAGCTTCACAAATATTGAGATAGAGTGACATTATAAACTTCCCAATGCAATGCGATGGGAAACATAATAGTTGCCTAAACGTTTTGTCTAATCCATAACAGTTAGATGAATCCAGTTTGAGAAACATTCTATGAGACACTTAGTCTGGACTCTTCAAAAATGTCAGAGTTGTAAAAGATGAGGGAAAAGGGTGGAGGGGAAGCAATATTCTAGACTGATGAAAATAAGAAACATGACAAAAAAATCCAATATAAGATCTCTGACTAATATAGAGAATATTTGAGAGCAAGTGGAGACATTTAAATTTAGACTGCGTACTACATAATGTTAATTATCAGTAGCAAATGTCTTGTGATTGTTATTGTAGTAATATAAAAGAATGTGCTAATTTCGGACAAAGTCCCTTAAGTATTTTTGTATAATCTTGATGTCTGCAATTTGCTTTCAAGCAGTTCA
>NW_022451790.1:0-1280 GCF_009761245.1 Sapajus apella
TGAGCCAACATACAACCCCTCTTCTTATCCCTCCCAAGAGCTGACTTCAGGATGTGACATTCTCGAATCTTGTGTTGATTTTGTCACCTTCCATTCTTCCCTTTTTCTCCGCTAATTTCCTCCTCCATAGGCATGAGAGCCCTTTTCAGTCTACCTTTTGAGACATTTGCAGATACTATGTTTAGTGCTTGCAACAGTCCTTTATTTACTGTTTTTTTTTTTTATTTTGAGGCAGAGTCTCAGTCTGTCACCCAGGCTGGAGTGCAGTTGTGTTATCTCAGCACACTGCAACCTCCTCCTCCTGGCTTCAAGCAGTTCTCCTGTCCCTGCCTCCTAAGTAGCTGGGACCTGCCATCACATCCAGCTACTTTTTTGTATTCTTAGTAGAGACAGGGTTTCACCATGTTGACTAAGCTGGTTTTGAACTCCTGACCTCAAGTGATCCACCCACCTCAGCCTCCAAAAGTGCTGTGATTAGAGGGGTGAGCCACCAGGCCAGGCCACATTACTTGACAATAAAGTTACTTTTTACCTGCATCTAAATTTACTTTATGTGACACTTTGTAAAAACAGCACTCAAACAATAACAATTACATCCTGATAGAGGACATCACAACCCTCCTCCCATCTCAACTCTCACTGAATCTGCCCGTGGATTCCCACGATTGAGTAGGTGACACATACTTTGACCCAGCTATAGACACTACGAAAACTCTTACACATAGGCCAGCCAAAGAGAGAACTTTTGAGTCTCTCATCCCTGGAAGCCTCCACTTCTTCCTCTGAATTCAAAACAAAACAAAACAACAAAACACACAAGATTTAGAACTGTTGGTTTCAGAGTTGGTTTTAGAGCAAGACATACATTGCCAAGCGGGAATATCTTGCTGTATACTTTCTCACTCCCCCTGAAGCAGCTGTGTTGTATCAGATCTGTTTCAACATGCACAGAATAAACAATAGGCGCAGACATTTTCCTGATTGACAGTTTTCAGCTAATATATTTTGGTTTTCTTCTCTTATGTTGTCATTTGTGTTATTTTAGTTCTTTAATTATTTCCTGTGTCAATCAGATTGAGCTAATAATACACTATAATAATTGTTTTTAATTCCGTAAGTTTTGCTTTGTATGTTTTGAGCATGTATTATTAGGTTTATTCAATAAACTGTTATATCTTCCAGGGAGATTAGTACTTATTATACAATGTTAGTCCTCCTTGTTAGTTTTACATTCTTTATTCTTTCAGTGATACCCGTAGGGACCACAATGTGTATTCTTG
>NW_022451791.1:0-1280 GCF_009761245.1 Sapajus apella
TATAAGCCTGTATATGGCTGGAAATATCTGTTTCCAGATTCTCCAACGAAAGGATTTTTGATCTACTACACACAGACATCAGTTTAACTCTGTAAGAAGATTGTACAGCTTGACAAATATTCTGCTAAAAAGCTGCATTTTTGTTTTAGAGCAAGATATTTCTCATTACCTCCTTTAGTCTCAGTCATTGTGGAATATCCAAATGCAGCTTTTAGAAGAAAACTGTTTCTAACCCACTGAATCTAAACATAGATTCAACTTCCTAAGGTAAACGAACACAAGGCAGAGCAGTTTGAACCAGACGTTTCTCCTGTGTTTTAAACGCAGTCTTACTGCTAGGCCTCAAATGCCTGGGTAAGGCTGGAAATATCTGTTTCCAGATTCCCCAAAGAAAAGATTTCAGAACCTCTGCACACACACATCAATTTCACTCCGTAAGGTGATTTTACAGCTTGACAACCATTCTGCTAGACAGCTGCGTTTTTGTTTTAGAGCAAGACATTTCTCATTACAGCCTTTAGACTCAGTCACTCTGGAATATCCATACGCAGATTTTAGAAGAAACGTTTTTCTAACTCGCTGAATCTAAACATAGATGCAACTTCCTAAGGTCAACGAACAAAAAGCAGAGTAGGTTGAAATAGACCTTTCTCCAGTGTTTTAAACACAGTCATACTGGTAGTTCTCATATGCCTCTATATGGCTGGAAATATCTGTTTCCCGATTCTAGAAGCAAAGGATTTCTGAACTGCTGCAAACACATATAAGTTTAACTCTGTAAGTTGATCGTACAGCTTGACAACCATTCTGCTAGATAGCTGCGTTTGTGTTTTAGAGCAAGATGTTTCTGATTACGGCCTACAGGCTCTTTCACACTGGAATATCCAAACGCTGCTTTTAGAAGAAACGTGTTTCTAACTCGCTGAATCTAAACATAAATGCAACTTCCTAAGGTGAACGAACACAAAGCAAAGCAGTTTGAACTACTCGTTTGTCCTGTGTTTTAAACGCAGTCTTACTGCTAGCACTTAAATGCCTGGGTAAGGCTGGAAATATCTGTTTCCAGATTCCCCAAGGAAAAGGTTTCACAACCTCTGGACCCACACATCAATTTAACTCCATAAGATGATTTTACAGCTTGACAACCATTCTACTAGATAGCTGCGTTTTTGTTTTAGAGCAAGATGTTTCTGATTACGGCTTGCAGGCTCTTTCACACTGGAATATCCAAAGGCTGCTTTAGAAGAAACGTGTTTCTAACTCGCTGAATCTAAACATAG
>NW_022451792.1:0-1280 GCF_009761245.1 Sapajus apella
GGGGTTGAAAAATGCTTTATTTTTAATTTTTGTGAGTACAGAGTAGGCGTGTATATTTATGGGGTGCATGAGATGTTCTGATACAGGCATGCAATGTGTGATAATCACATCAGGGTAAATAGAATACCCCTCATCTTAAGCATTTATTCTTTGTTCTTCAAACAATTTAATTATGCTCTTTTCCTTTTTTTGAGATGGAGTGTAGTTCTGTCTTCTGGGCTAGAGTGTAGTGGCACAATCTCAGCTCACTGCAGATCTGCACCCCAGGTTCAATTGATTCTCCAGCCTCAGCCTCCCGAGTAGCTGGGACTACAGGTGCTTGACACTTCCCCCAGCTAATTTTTGTGTTTTTAGTAGAGATGGTGTTTCTCCATGTTGGTTAGGCTGGTCTCAAACTCCTGATCTCAGGTGATCCTCCTGCCTTGGCCTCCCAAAGTGCTGGGATTACAGGCATAAGCCACCATGCCTGGCCTCTTTTAGCTATTTTAAAATATACAATAAATTATTGTTTACCATTGCCACTCTGTTGTACTATCAACTACTACATCTTATTCTAACTGTATTTTTGGACCCATTAATTATTCCTGTGCACTCCCTCTGGCCCACTGCCCTCTCCAGCCTCCAATAACCATCATTCTACTCTCTACCTCCATGAGTTCAATTATTTTTATTTTTAGCACCCAAAAATGACTGGGAGCATGCAAAATTTGTCTTCCTGTGTCTGGCTTATTTTAATTAACATAGCAATCTCCAGTTCTACACTTGTTGTTGCAAATAACAGATTCTATTCTTTTTAATGGCTGAATAATATTCCATTGTATATATGTACCACATTTTCTTTATCCATTCACCTGTTGATGGACACTTAGATTGCTTCCAAATCTTGGCTATTGTGAATAGTATTGCAATAAATATAGAAATGTAGATTTTTTTTGATATGCTGATTTTCTTTCTTTTGGGTATACACCCAGCAGTAGGATTCCTATGTCATAAAAAAGTTCTCTTTTTAGTTTTTTGAGGACCCTCCAAACTGTTCTCCATGGTGGTTGCACTAATCTACATTCCCACCAACAGTGTACCAGGGTTCCCTTTTCTCCACATTCTCATTAGAATTTGTTACTGCCTGTCTTTTGGATATAAGCCATTTTAACTGGGGTGGGATGATAGCTCATTGTAGTTTTAACTGGCATTTCTCTGATGATCAGAGATGTTGAGGATCTTTTCATATACCCATTTGCCATTTATATGTCTTCTTTTGAGAAATGTCTATTCTGATTTTT
>NW_022451793.1:0-1280 GCF_009761245.1 Sapajus apella
GTAAAGCTAGGGCTGGGGCTGGGCTTGGGGCTGGTACATGGAGTTGCGGGTAAAGCTGGGGCTACAGCATGGGCTGGGGATATGGAGTTGTGGCTAAATTTAGGGTTGGGGCTTGGGCTGGGCCTGGGATTTAATCAGTAAGTTTGGCCAGGTTCTTAAAACCAGGTATCGAAATGCAGCTAAGTTAAGAAATATTTCAGTAACCCCAGGTTGTGATATCAAGAAGGAAAACACCCAGTAGGATTAAGGGCCTGGGCCTGGGACATGGAGTTTGGGAGAAAACTCTATTTGGGCCTATGCCTGGGCATGGGCTTAGGGCTGGGGCTGGGAATTACGCTTGGCCTGTGGCAGGGGCTGTGACTGGGGCTGGGGCTGGGGCTGGGGCTGGGGCTGGGGCTGGGGCTGGGGCTGGGGCCTGGGCCGGGGTCGGGCCGGGGCCTGGGGCTGGTGCTCTGGCTAGGCCTGGCATTTAATCAGTAAGTTTGGCCAGGTTGATAAAACCAGGTATCTAAATCCAGCTCAATAAAGGACTGTTTCAGTAACAGCAAGCTAAGAAATCAACAGGGAAACACAGTAGGATTTACAGCCTGGGCCAGGGACATGGTGTTGGGGAGTAAGCTACTCCTACACCTAGGCCTGAGCCTGGACCTCATCGTGGGCAGGGGCTGGGATGTGGATTTAGGGGTAAAGCTGGGACTGGGGCTGAGGCTGAGGCTGGGGACAGGGCTGGAGCTGGGGCTGGGGCTGGGACCTGGAGTTGGGGGTAAACCTGGGCCTGGGCCATGGAGTTCTGGTAAAGCTGGTGCTGGGGGTGGGCTTCCAGCTGGTACTTGGAGTTGAGGGTAAAGCTGGGGCTGGAGCATGAGCCTGGGACATGAAGTTGTGGATAAATCTATGGTTGGGGCTCGGACTGGGCCTGGGGTTTATTCAGTAAGTTTGGCCAGGTTGTTAAAACCAGGTATCGAAATCCAACTAAATTAAGGAATATTTGAGTAACCCCAGGTTGTGATATCAAGAGGGAAAACACCCAGTAGAATTAAGGGCCTGGGCGAGGGACATGGAGTTTGGCAAAAAGCTATACATGGGCCTGGGACTGGGCATGGGCTTAGGGCTGGGGCTAGTGCTAGCACTTGGCCTGTAGCTGGGGTTGGGGCTGGAGCTGGAGCTAGGCCTGGGGTTTAATCACTAAGTTTGGCCAGGTTGTTAAAACCAAGTATCTAAATCCAGCTCAATAAAGGACTATTTCAGTAACCTCAAGCTGAGAAATCAACAGGGAAACC
>NW_022451794.1:0-1280 GCF_009761245.1 Sapajus apella
GCATTTCTCCTGCCTCAGTCTCCTGAGTACCTGGGACTACAGGCTCACGGCACCACCACACCCAGCTTTTTTGTAGTTTTTAGTATAGACGGGGTTTCACCATGTTGGCCAGGATGGTCTCAATCTCTTGGCCTCATGATCTGCCGACCTTGGCCTCCCAACCTGCTGGGATTTCATGCGTGAGCCAGCGCGCCCGGCCTGCCCTCTGGCTTTCTAATGTCACCAAGTGAATAGAAGACCTGTGCCAATGGGACCCAGCATGATGTAATCCTCACGGTGTTTCTTTTTCTCTTATTGCAGGAGAAGCCTGCGGCCCAGTATCACCACCGTACGTATTCTTTTTCTTTTAAAGAGTTACTGAGACATAGTTGACATGCAAACTAGTTCACCCATTTAAAGTAGGTGATTCAGTGTTTTTACTGTATTTACAGGTTTGTGCAGCCATTGTGACTATCTAATTTTAGAAGCTCTTCATTTCTCCTCAAAAAACCCCATTAGTAGTGACTCCTCTGTTTTCCCCAACCCCCACATCCCTGGTTCTAGGCAGCCCTCATCGACTTCCTGTTTCTATAGTACGCTGCCTTTCTGTATTCCCCGGTTCGTAAGGTGGCTGTTTCACTTTGATGAGGTTGCCCTAGCTAGGAAGCCAAGGATCTTTCATTTCTTTCTGCACCTATCCTTTGCCTTCCTTCAGCACCAAGGAGAATGTTCCAGCAGTAGCTCAGTCCGTGCTTGTCAACCGCCCAGCTCCACACACTCCAGCCCCCGTCCACATTCCCCAAAGCTCCTTGTGAGATTCCTCAGCAGCACCAATGCCCTGACTGTCACTCTGTGTTCTCCCAGCTCCTGCTGACCACCCAGAGGAGGGTACCCTTGGCAGTGAGGAGGAGGAGGTGGCCTCTGACTTGGTAACATACATTTCTTTGTCTGGAATTTTTTTTTGTGTGGGACTTCTAGACTATGAAGTGAATATGATTTTTGACTGCCATCGTAAATCAGGCCTCAGGGGGTCGTGGACTCTAGAGACTGGTCACTGGAGCTTATGACCAACTGAGGCCTGATGGACGATGTCCGTCAAAAGAGGGCATCACCTACAAACTGGTCGTGAGCATAATTCTCAGTAGCAGCGTTTTCTTCTTGAAAAAATAATTTTGTATTTCCTAGCCAACATAGACACTTGCTAAAAGTTCCAAACCCACTGCATTTTCTGCAAGCATCCTCTATGCGTCATTTGGGGCCAGTGACTTGATCACTGTTCTACATCTGGATTTCTCATTGTT
>NW_022451795.1:0-1280 GCF_009761245.1 Sapajus apella
AGCCAAAATAGTAAAGATGCCGATTTCCACCTAATTACTCTCTAGATTCAAACAAATTTCAATATAAACCTCAGCAGAATGTTTATAACAATTTACAAACCAATTCTAAAATTCACTTGGAAAACAAGGGAATCAGAATAGCCTGAATAACTTTGCAAAAAACAAATTAGAGGACTCACATTATCTGATTTGAAAGTTTCTATGAAATTACATCATCAATGTAGTGTGTTATTTGATACAAGATACACATGGTGACTGTAGCTAATGTGTGGTCCAATCAAAGAGAAAGTCTGAAAATTAACCCATGTAAATATGGTTGATTTTGGACAAAGGTACACAGGCGATTCAATGGAGAAAAGGGTTTTTTCAACAAATGGTGCCAAATCATTGAATATTCATATGCAAAAAATACACCTTATAAAATTTAATTCAAAATGCATCAGAGACATAAATGTGAAACTCAAAACTATAAAACTTTTAGAGGAAATCTTAGAACATCTCTGTGATCTTGGGTTAGGCAAAGATTTCATAGACACAATCCCCCGAGCCCTGTCATTTCAGAAGAAAAATTGTACTTCAAAGTTAACACTTGCTCTTTCAAAGGCACTATGAAGAGAATAGAAAGACAAACCAGAGTGGGAGAAAATATTTGCCAACCCTTATCGGATAAAAGAGTTGTACGCCAAATTTATAAACCGCTATCAAAACTCAACATTAAGAATCTCAATATTAACAACCCAATTAAAAAATAGGTCCAAAGATTTGAAGAAATGCATCAAAGAAGATATGTAGATGGGAAATAAAACATTGCTCAATGTCATTGGGAAAAGACATGGTAAATATCACAATCAGCAGTCACCACACACCCATTCAAATGGAAGAGAGAAAACAAATCCAGGGAAGTATTTGAAATTACTGAAAGGAAATAAGTATTTACGATTGCTGTAGGCTAAGATTTATTGACATGATACAGAGAGCAAAAACCATGAAAGTCAGCTAAGCATGATTACAGATACTTAAAGTAATTTTGCCTCAAAACACTAGAAATAATTTATCTGAACATAGACATTCTCCTTTTTAAAAAGTTAATACCATTTGCATGATACTTCCTTGTGTGGATATACAACGGTAATATAAACAATCTCATGTTTGGGCAGTTAGGGAGCTTCAGCTCTTGACTGTCACAAATGCTGTAGTGAACAGCCAATGTACTTGAACCATTGGAGATAAACTTTCACAGTAAATTCTTTTTAGTGGCATTGGCAGTGCAAAGGGTATAT
>NW_022451796.1:0-1279 GCF_009761245.1 Sapajus apella
GCCAAGGCAGTTCTAACTACACCTATATAAACAGGACTGCAGGGAAGATCACACAGCAGCTGGGCAGATCACACAGCAGCTCAGCAAAGCCCCTACAGGCAGACAGTGACTAGGCTGCCTCCTCACTGGGCAGGGCAGCCCTGAAAGAAAAAAAAAAAAGGCAGCAGCACAATGGAAACTCATAAATAAAGCCCTAACTCCCTGGGACAGAGCACCTGGGGGGAAAAAAAATAAAGGGGAGTTTATGAGTTCTGCTGCAGCAGTCCTAAACGTACCTACCCAGCAACTCTGAATGAACAATGGAACTCACAGCTCAGGACTTGAGCTCCAATAAAAGACAGACTGTCTCCTCAAGCAGCTCCCTGACCCTTGTATATCCAAAGAGCCACCTCATAAAGAAGAGAACAGACTGACATTTGGTGATCATCCTTCTGGGAAAAAGATAGCAGAAGAGGAAACTGGTAGCAACCCTTACTGTTCTGCAGCTGCTGCAGGTGATCCCCTGGCAGGCAGGGCCTGGAGTGGACCTCAGCAGTCCTACAGCAGAGGGGCCAGACTTTTAGAAAGAAAGCTAAGAAAAAGAAGTAAATTCAGCATCCACAAACTGGAAGTTCACTCAGAGACCCAATCTGAAAGTCAGTAACTACAAAGACAACAGGTGGATAAACCACAAAGGTGGGAAGAAACCAGCACAGAAAGGATGAAAACACCTGAAACCAGAACACCTCTCCTCCTACAAGGGATCACAACTCCTAATCAGCAAGGGAACAAGGCTGGATGGAGAAGGAGTGTGATGAAATGACAGAATCAGACTTCAGAAGGTGGGTAATAAGAAACTACAGTGAGCTAAAAGAACATGTCCTAACCCAATGCAAAGAAACTAAGAACCTTGAAAAAGATTTGACAAAATGCTAATGAGAATGGACAACATAGAGAGGAATATAAGCAAATTGATGGAGGTGAAAAACAACACGAGAACTTATTGAAGCATGCACAAGTTTCAACAGCCGAATTGACCAAGCAGAAGAAAGGATATCAGAGGTCGAAGATCAACTCAATGAAACAAAATGAGAAGGCAAGAATAGAGAAAAAAGGAATGAACAAAGTCTCCAAGAAATGTGGGACTATGTGAAAAGACCTAATCTACATTTGATAGGTGTACCTGAATGTGATGAAGAGAATGAATCCAAGCTGGAAAATACTCTTCAGGATATTATCCAGGAAAACTTCCTCAACGCAGGTCCAATATTCAAGTCCAGGAAATACAGAGAACACCGCA
>NW_022451797.1:0-1279 GCF_009761245.1 Sapajus apella
TTCAAACTGCTCTGCTTTGTGTTCGTTCACCTTAGGAAGTTGCATCTATGTTTAGATTCTTCGAGTTAGAAACACGTTTCTTCTATAAGCTGCGTTTGGATATTAATGAATGACTGAGACTAAAGGCCGTAATGAGAAATATCTTGCTCTAAAACAGAAACGCAGCTATCTAGCAGAATGGTTGTCAAGCTGTACAATCTTCCTACAGAGTTAAACTGACGTGTGTGTGCAGCAGTTCAGAAATCCTTTCGTTGCAGAATCTGGAAACAGATATTTTCAGCCATATACAGGCATATGAGAACTACCAGTAAGACTGTGTTTAAAACACAGGAGAAACATCTATTTCAAACTGCTCTGCTTTGTGTTCGTTCACCTTAGGAAGTTGCTTCTATGTTTAGATTCAGGGAGTTAGAAAAAGGTTCCTTCAAAAATCTGCGTTTGGATATTCCAGAGTGACTGGGACTAAAGTTTGTAATGAGAAATATCTTGCTTTAAAACAAAAACGCAGCTATCTATCAGAATGGTTGTCAAGCTGTAAAATCATCTTATGGAGTTAAATTCATGTGTGTGTGCAGAGTTTCTGAAATCTTTTCTTTGGGGAATCTGGAAACAGATATTTCCAGCCTTGCCCAGGCATTTAAGACCTAGCTGTAAGACTGCGTTTAAAACAGAGGAGAAACGTCTAGTTCAAACTGCTCTGATTTGTGTTCGTTCACCTTAGGAAGTTGCATCTATGTTTAGATTCAGCCAGTTAGAAACACGTTTCTTCTAAAAGCTGCATTTGGATATTCCAGAATGACTGAGACTAAAAGCCGTAATGAGAAATATCTTGCAATAAAACAAAAACGCAGCTATCTAGCAGAATGGTTGTCAAGCTGTACAATCTTCTTACAGAGTTAAACAGACGTGTGTGTGCAGTAGTTCAGAAATCCTTCTTTGGAGAATCTGGAAACAGATATTTCCAGCCATATACAGGCTTATAAGAACTAGCAGTAAGACTCCGTTTAAAACACAGGAAAAATGTCTAGTTCAGACTGTTCTGCTTTGTGTTCGTTCACCTTAGGAATTTGCGTCTTTGTTTAGATTCAGCGAGTTAGAAACACGTTTCTCCTAAAAGCAGCGTTTGGATATTCCAGTGTGAAAGAGCCTATAGGCTGTAATCAGAAACATCTTGATCTAAAACAAAAACACAGCTATCTAGCAGAATGGTTGTCAAGCTGCACAATCAACTTACAGAGTTAAACTGATGTGTGTTTGCAGCAGTTCAGAAATCCTTTGC
>NW_022451798.1:0-1279 GCF_009761245.1 Sapajus apella
TGCCTTTCTACTGACTGTCAGGAACAAAATAGAAACAAGACTTAGCAAGATGACCTGAGTTTCTTTTTGTTAGTGTTAAAACTTCAGATTTATAATCTCATCTATATTATATAGATTTTAGCCAGGACCTAGACATGCACAAAGACTTTGTGACTAAAACACTAAAAGCAATGGCAACAAAAGCCAAAATTGACAAATGGGATCTAATTAAACTAAAAAGCTTCTACACAGCAAAAGAAACATCATCAGAGTGAACAGGCAACCTACAGAATGGGAGAACATTTTTGCAATCTATCTATCTGACAAAGGGCAAATATCCAGAATCTACATAGAACTTAAGCAAATTTACAAGAAAAATACAAGCTCATCAAAAAGTGGGTGAAGGATATGAACAGACACTTCTCAAAATAAAACATTTATGCAGCCAACTAACATATGAAAAGAAGCTCATCATCACTGATCATTAGAGAAATGCAAATCAAAACCATAATCAGATACCATCTCACCCCAGTTAGCATGGTGATCATTAAAAAGTCATGAAAGAACAGATGCTAGAGAGGATGTGGAGAAACAGGAATGCTTTTACACTGTTGGTGGGAGTGTAATTTAGTTCAACCTTTGTGGAAGACAGTGTGGTGATTCCTCAAGAATCTAGAACTAGAAATATCATTTGACCCAGGAATCCCATTGCTGGGTATATACCCAAAGGATTATAAATCATTCTACTATAAAGACACATGCACTTGTACTTGTGGTACTGTTAACAATAGTCAAGACTTGGAACCAACCCAAGTGCCCATCAGTGACAGACTGGATAAAGAAAATGTGGCACATATACACCATATGCTATGGAATACTATGCAGCATAAAAAAGGATGAGTTCATATCCTTTTCAGGGACATGGATGAAGCTGAAAACCATCATTCTCAGCAAACTAACACAAGAACAGGAAACCAAACACCGTATGGTGTGTTCTCACTCATAAGTGTTAGTCGAACAATGAGAATACATGGTCACAGGACATACTGGGACCTGTTGGGAGGTAAGGGGAAAGCTAGCATTAGGAGAAATACCTAATGTAGCTGATGGGTTGATGTGTACAGCAAACCACTATGGCATGTGCATACCCATGTACAAACCTGCATGTTCTGCATATGTACCCCAGAAATTAAAGGGTAAAAAACCACAAAAAAAACAAAAACAAAAACTACTCCAACTGCATATTAGGCATGAAAAACTAACCTTTAGGACCACCAAACTATAAAACTGCTACCAATAG
>NW_022451799.1:0-1279 GCF_009761245.1 Sapajus apella
AGAAATAATGTCTGACCCCTGGATTTTTTAAGGGGACAGAAAAATAGCGAGATAAATATAGTTAAAGAAAAATACTGAAAAATTTGTGAAAGAAAAAATGGCATCCCGAAAGTCAGAAACAACCTGACCCCAGTGAGATGGTGTAAGAACTTGCAAAGTAAAACGCATCTGGAGCACTCACTGGGGCATGTATAGTCATACATAGTCTCCTGAGCAGGTGGTTATTGAGCACTTAAGTGAGAGGATGGAGTGGAGAGTCTCTCAAGTGATTGAATAGCCTTAATTGACAACATGACTAAGGCAGATTTGTTTTTGTTTTTTTTTTTCTTTTTTTGAGACGGAGTTTTGCTCTTGTTACCCAGGCTGGAGTGCAATGGCGCGATCTCGGCTCACCACAACTTCCGCCTCCTGGGTTCAAGCAATTCTCCTGCCTTAGCCTCCCAAGTATCTGGGACTACAGGCATGCGCCACCATGCCCAGCCAATTTTTGTATTTTTAGTAGAGACCGGGTTTCACCATATTGACCAGATGGTCTCGATCTCTTGACCTCATGATCCACCCGCCTCGGCCTCCCAAAGTGCTGGGATTATAGGCGTGAGCCACCGCGCCCGGCCTGGCATATTTGTTTTTTAATCACCACTGCCACTCTCTGGGCTTGTCACCTTTAAAAGATTTGTTCACTTACTTGGACCTCAGTTTTTAATTGTAAGTTGCATTTTATTAGTAGGACGTGAAAGGAAAAAAAAAAACAATATTTGCAAAGGGTTTAGAAGAGGTGGATTTCAGAAACAAAAAAAATATCTCATCATATATTCCATGTGTTAAAAATTCTCATTTACCTTTTTCTTTCCCACTGTGAGTTTTGAAATTTTCTCAGGTGAGTTTCTTATGGCTTAGTGATTTCAAACAGAATTTTAAGGCTTAGCTTTCAGAATGCTATGAAGGAAAAGAATAGGAAAAATCTCTCTTCCATTTTGCCTGTAGAAAATGAATACCTTTCCACAAGAAAATGTGATGGATAACTGGTGAGTTACATAGATTCATGAAAACATTAGGTTCTCTTCTTGCAGGGTACATTTGTGACAGTGACTATCTCTGTTCTTTATCCCATTATCTTGATTTCTGAGTTTCATGCTGAATTTTATTAGATGAAACTTGGTACACCCTAGAAATGTTTTCATGTGACTAATTGTATATTACATAATTTTAATTAAAATTATCCAATAATACATTTATTGTTTGAAATAAATAGATACTTTTGCTTTTCTTATCGAGGTAT
>NW_022451800.1:0-643 GCF_009761245.1 Sapajus apella
AATTCCTCTTTATTTCTACTAAATTAGAGATTTCAAATCCAAAATGTTAGATCAGAAATAAAAACCAGCATTGGCCAAGAGAATGTTGGGTATTATAATTGAGATGAAAACTCTGTATCAGGTGGTCCTAATTGCAGCCCTGTTCTGCTCCTTATGGGCTCTATGGCCTGAATACGGTTTCTTGACCTTTCTGTGCATGGCTCTTCAGCTGTACGATGAGAATAGTAGTGCCTAAATCCCATAATTTTTGTAAAATTCAAACAACTAATACAAATACTGATGCCCAGTGAGCACCGAGCACGTTGTTAGGGTACAGAAAATTTATGATCTCCTAATTGTTAATTCTGTTAGGTCATGCTCAACGTGAAGCCTGGAAGGAAGGTGGCCACATTGGTGGTTTGTAGCCCGTGTTTATTCTAATCAGTCATTCTGGGGATATAGCTGTAGTAAAGTGTTTTCGATACCATGATTGGTATATTCCCATATATTAACATACAGCATGGATGTAAATATCATGAAATGATATTGAAAACAAAATTTAAAAAAACCCCAAGTCAAAAGGTGACACCCTGCATTTGCCTTATGAGTCGTCCGCTTGGCCCTCTGCCATGTCTACTTTCCTTCCTCTCGTTCCTGTTCCATA
>NW_022451800.1:743-1279 GCF_009761245.1 Sapajus apella
TGAGCGCCGAGCAGGTCGTTAGGGTACAGAAAATTTATGATCTCCTAGTTGTTAATTCTGTTAGGTCATGCTCGATGTGAAGCCTGAAAGGAAGGTGGCCACATTGGTGGTTTGTCGCCCATGTTTCTTCTCATCAGTCATTCTGGGGATATAGCAGTAGTAAAGTGTTTTCGATACCATGATTGGTATATTCCCATATATTAACATACAGCATGGATGTAAATATCATGAAATGATATTGAAAACAAAATTTAAAAAAACCCCAAGTCAAAAGGTGACACCCTGCATTTGCCTTATGAGTCGTCCGCTTGGCCCTCTGCCATGTCTACGTTCCTTCCTCTCGTTCCTGTTCCATACTTTTGGAATACACTCTTACTGGCGCTCTCAAACCTGCCTCGGTCTCTCCCGCTTTATGGCCCTCGGTGGAGCCGTGTGTTCCGAGGAGGCAAGAATCGTGGTTTCTGCAGACTCGCACCCGTGGCAGTTCATTTCCCCGTAACAGGTAACGAACAGGTAGGAGAAATGGGGAACCTCAC
>NW_022451801.1:0-1279 GCF_009761245.1 Sapajus apella
TGCATAGATATATCATTTGGAAATTAGATTTTTATTTGTGAATATTATAGCTTAGTACTTTCTAAGCTCTTTTAAAATTATTCTCTGAATAATTTATCTTCTCTTTTCTTTGTCTATGCTATCTTTACAAACACATATTACCAGGTTTACTGACCTGCTCACCAATGAAACTATGGACTACTTTTCCCCCCTGACCTTTATTCTGTCATACTCTTTTGAAGAAAACCTGCCTTTGACTTTAAGCGTGTTCATATTTGCTTTTATCTATTATTTTTGAAAGTACATTTTCAGGTACTTTAGTTTGTGATATTTCTTCTGGAGGCAAACTTTAAATCACCATTCTGAATGATTATATTGTTTTCCTCAATATTCACTTACTGAACAATGTGTTAGTCTCTTAAACTTGAGCAATATTGTTAAGATAATAATAGTCTACCCTCCCCCCCATTTTTTTTTTTGATGAGTCCCAGACCTTCTTGATAAAGTGATAAAAGTTTTCTGTTTATGGAACGAATATTTTAGTTGGTTTGAGAAATCATGGTATAATACAAAGTGTTGTCAGTGACACTGTTGATTTATATTAGGTGGTAGGATTTTGAAATTATGTTGGACATCATGTCTTGATATAATTATAACAATTCATCTAAATATGCCTTGGGTGATACAAATTATCGTGGGAATAATATGGAGCAGAATTAGCTAGATTTATTTTCTTGCAGATTTATTTAAATTATTTTTTACTTCAACAAATATTAATCCTTTAGCCTTATCCATATAGCCTGAAGGTAACTTTATGCAATATATTAAGTAATTTTGTGCATGAAACAAGGTTTGTATTAAGTAGTCATGTGTAGAATTATCTACTTGTGGCATCATCAGTGCTCCAAAAGTTTTGATATAGGAGCATTTCAGATTTTCATATTAGAGATGTTCAACCTTTATCTAAAGGGCATATAGTCTAATGAAGAGGGAAGACAAATAAACAGGCAATTATGCCCCAGAATGATAAATGCTAAAATAAAACAAAGAGAGCTCTGGGAACATATAAGGAAGGATTTCCAATACAGTCCCAAAGTGTGCAGGGAAGGTTTTTGGGATGAATTAAAGGCTATGCTGAGACCTATGTTTTTAAAGAAGCTAGATAAAATTATAGAAAGGTGAAAAAAAGGGCAAGAAATCCAAAAGCTCCAATTTACTTTAACTAGTACTTTTTTAAATGATAAAATGATGAGATATTTAAATATGGTTTAAAAATAAGCAGTGGTTTAAAAAATAAGAG
>NW_022451802.1:0-1278 GCF_009761245.1 Sapajus apella
CTCAAATCACATTCACAGGCTGGGTGCAGTGGCTCACACCTGTAATCCAAGCACCTTGGGAAGTGAAGGGAAAAGGATCACTTGAGACCAGGAGTTTGAGACCATCCCTGGTAACATAGTGAGACCCATCTCTACAAAATATTTTAAAATTAGCCAGGTTCAGTGGCATGCACCTGTGGTCCTGGCTACTTAGGAGGCTGAAGCAGGAGGATCATTTGAGCCTGGGAGGTCAAGGCTGCAGTGAGCTGCTGTTGTGTTGCTGCACTTCAGCCTTGGTAATGGAGTGAGACCTTGTCTCAGAAAAGCAAACAAGCCAGAAACAAAAACAAAAAACAATTCACATTCACCCCAGGTTTTTATTAAAGAGCTCTGAAAGATATAGGGATTTCAGGGTTTTGGAGGAGGATTTTGTGTAAAATTTTATGGTTCTAAAAAGATATTATGCAAAAGCCTAGTTTTCCCCAAGTTTTAAGCCTGATAAGGAAATTAATAAATGTAAGACAAAGAGTATATAGTAAAAGTTTAAATCATAAATAGGTGAAGGGGAGGAAGGCAGCAAATCACACTGCCACATGTGTACCTATGCAACAATATTGCATGTTCTTCAAATGTACCCCAAAACCTAAAATGCAATTTAAAAAAAGAGAAAAAAAGTCCTATCAGAATTTTATGCAAAATGTAAATGAGTTCCAAGTCTTTAAGGGATTTGTTTAGAATGTGACAACTTACAATGCTGGTCACAAAATAATGTCTAACTTTCTCCTGCACATGATCCAACATTAGTAATAAACATACCAGGTGTTCAAAATTGGAATAAAAAAAGACCATTATTCCTTAATTTTTAAAAATGATGGAAACCCTGTTTCTCTTTTTGAAAAAGCGACACATATTCACTAAGTCACAATTCCTTATTTCCAAAAGCAAATGGGAACCTAAAATGTGTTTACATTATCATCAATAGAGTCATCTTAGTACTAAAGGCAAGAGACTAGCATAGAGATTTATAGGTTTTGATGGCAACATTTGTAGCATAATATACACTGCAAATGTCTATTTCCCACATGAAAATTAAATCAGAGGATAGGAACAGCAGACATAGTTATAGAAAGAATTGTGTAGGCAAGTACACAAAATTCTATCTAGTTCCATTATTAACCATGGTGCCCCAACATGGCTACTGATAGTCTCCATTTTTATATCTCTTTAACTTTTGAGCATTGAACTTTTGTTCACTTTTGTGAACACTGTTCTAGGGAAAATAACAGCAGTGAACAACAC
>NW_022451803.1:0-1278 GCF_009761245.1 Sapajus apella
ATATACACTACTTGAACTCTGTTATAAAAAATATAAAATCTCTCAAAAAACTGTTATAAAAAATATACACACTCTATTGCAACTCTGTTATACACTCTATGTGAACCATTTTAAAAAATATATACAAACTCTATTTGAACTCTGTTATAAAAAATATACACACTATATTTCTACTGTGATATAAAAAATACACACATTCTATTTGGACTCTTATAAAATATATATGAACTCTCAAATTACTCTGTTATAAACAATATACACTCTAATGAAATCTGTTATAAAAAATATACAAACTATCAAAAAACTCTGTTATAAAAATATACACACCCTATTTGAACTCTGTTATAAAAAATATACAACTATATTTTAACTTTTTAATAAAAAATATACAAAATCTCAAAATACTGTTATAAAAATATGCACATTCTATTTGAACTCTGTTATAAAAAATATACAAACTCTCAAAAACTCTGTTATAAACAATATATACCCTCTATTTCACTCTTTTATAAAAAATATGCAAACTCTATTTGAACTGTTATAAAAAATACACAATCATTATTTGAACTCTGTTATAAATAATTTTCACACCATAATTTAACTCTGATATAAAAATATAGAAACTATGAAAATAGCCTATTATAAAAAGTATACACACTCTATTTAAACTCTGTTATGAAAAATATGCAAACTCTCATTTTACTCTGCTATAAAATATATACACACTGTATTTTAACTCTGTTATAAAAATATATAGGCTATTCAAATACTCTCTTTCAAAAAATATACACACTCTATTTGAACTCTTACAAAAAAGTACAAACTCTATTTCAACTGTGTTATAAAAAATATACACACTGTTTGAACTCTCTTATGAAAAATATACAACTGTCAAAATACTCTGTTATAAAACATATACCACCTCTATTTCTACTCTGTTATAAAAAATATACACACTTTATTGAACTCTGTTATAAAAAATATACAAACTGTATTTGAACTTTGTTATAGAAAATACATGCTATTTGAACTCTTTTATAAAAAATATACAAACTCTATTTGTACTCTGTTATAAAAAATATACAATCTCTATTTGAACTCTGTTATAAAAATTTTCAGACTGTATTTTAACTCTGATATAAAAAAATATACAAACTATCAAAATACTCTTTTATAAAAAATATACACCCTCTATTTGAACTCTCATAAAAATATACAAACCCTCAAAATACTGTTATGAAAAATACACAAACTCTATTTGAACTCTGTTATAAAAAT
>NW_022451804.1:0-1278 GCF_009761245.1 Sapajus apella
CACCCAGTGTCCATGCAGGTGCCTGTTTACTCCTGTGTGTGCACCTGTGCCCAGGTACACAGGCTGTGCACCGGGGCAGGGCTGGGAAGACCCTGGCTGTGGCTCAGAGAATGTTTTCCCTTCTGTAGCTTGAGCCCTGGTTCTGACTCAGTTTCCTATTAAGAGGATATCAAAGGCTCGCTCTGTTGCCCAGGCTGCTGTGCAGTGGTGTGATGGCTCACTGCAACCTCTGCCTCCTGAGTTCAAGTGATTCTCCTGCCTCAGCCTCCTGAGTAGCTGGGATGACAGGCATGCGCCACCATGCCTGGCTAATTTTTGTATTTTATTTTATTTTATTTATTTACTTTTTTTTTGAGACGGAGTTTTGCTCTTGTTACCCAGGCTGGAGTGCAATGGCGCGATCTCGGCTCACCGCAACCTCCGCCTCCCGGGTTCAGGCAATTCTCCTGCCCCAGCCTCCTGAGTTGCTGGGATTACAGGCACGCGCCACCATGCCCAGCTAATTTTTTGTATTTTTAGTAGAGACGGGGTTTCACCATGTTGACCAGGATGGTCTTGATCTCTTGACCTCGTGATCCACCCGCCTCGGCCTCCCACAGTGCTGGGATTACAGGCTTGAGCCACCGCGCCCGGCAATTTTTGTATTTTAAATAGAGACGGGGTGTCACCATGTTGGTCAGGCTGGTCTCGAACTCCTGACCTCAGGTGATCCCACCCTCCATGGCTTCCCAAAGTGCTGGGATTACGGGTGTGAGCCACTATGCCCGGCCCAATTTGATGATTTTTGACCTATGGATATATGTATGCAGTCATCATCAGGATTGGTCCACATAATGAACATGTTCCAGTTAAAATGCAAATATCCCACCAGAAAGAAGCACAATAAAATGTTAATAACTGGCCAGTCTTGATGGTTCACCCCTGTAATCCCAGCTCTTTGGGAGGCCGATTTGGGAAGATCATTTGAGCCCAGGGGTTTGAGACCAGCCAGGGCAACATAGCGAGATCCCATTTCTACAAAAAATTTTTTTTAATTAGGCAGGCGTGATGGCACACACCTGTAGTGACAGTTACTTGGGAGGCTGAGACAGGAGGATCACTTGAGCACAGGAGGTCGAGGGTGCAGTGAACTATGATTGCAATCACCACTGCACTCTAACCTGGGCAGAGTGAGACCCTGTCCAAAAAAAATTAATAGCTAGTACATACTACCATATTGTGTGAAATGAGCTTAATAATAACTACCATTTATAGGCCGGGTGCAGTGTAATCCCAGCA
>NW_022451805.1:0-1278 GCF_009761245.1 Sapajus apella
AGGGAGTACAGATTCAGGGGTCAGAATATTCAAACTCGGGGAGACTTAGCATGGGAGGAGGTCTGGATTTGGGGGGTGAACATGTTCAGGGTTTGGGGATGCACATGCAAAGGCTTAGGAGGTGAGTTATGCACATTCCAGGTCTGAGAAAGTAGGCATAAAGGCTTGGGAAGTGAGGGTATCCAGGTTTAGAGAATAAGGGCGCGTGGGTTTAGGGCGAGGGTGTACAGGATTAACAGGCAGTTACATGGATTCCAGGGCACATATATGGACCCCTGAGTGTGTCTGGGCTCTGGGGGTCTGCAGCCCAGAATGTGTGAGGGCTTAAATGTGGGGTGCACAGGAAATGAGATTGTCCAGGCCTGGGGAGAAAGACATGGTGGTCCAGGTGTGGGGGGTGTAGGCTGCTGAGAGAGGGTGGAGCGTGGCAGCCAGGGAAATGAGTGTGAGCTCTTCTAGAACTAGAGGATGCCCAGGCCTTTGTGAGGGTATGCTGGTTCAAAAGATGGAAGAAGGGGGCCTGGAAGAGATTGTGCAGGCCTGGGGACCGGCTCTCAGTCTTAGATCAGCCCTGGCCTCCAGCTCACCTTCCCTTCTCCCATCACCTCTCCCTAGCACCCCGTCAGGATGCCTCTGGGCAGAGTCTAGAAAGCTTCAAGCGTTCGTAAGTGACCCCAGGCCCTTACCAGGGTCCCAAGGACCATGGGAGACTCTCCCTTGGGAGGGGGAAAAGGGACGACTGGGGAAAGCAAGGAGTGGGGATCTGAGGGGTCAAGACTTACACCCCCTCTCAATGGCCACAGGGGTGAAGGGAAGTCGGATACTGCAGGTGAGCTGGATTTCAGTGGCCTGTTGAAGAAGAGGTGAGCCCCGGACCTGGGACAGAGAGGGGAAGGGGGCTCAAGGGAAGGAGGTGGGGGGTGGAGCTCCATGGCCCGTTTTCTCCTAAGCCCACTGCTTATCCCTCTACCACCTCCATCTCTTCTCTCCCTGCCCTCCCAGCATCTAACACACCAACCCACGAGGCTGCCTGTTCTTCCACCAATCTACCCATTCACCTAGACCCCTACCCACAACCCCACCCAGTCACCAGCTGCCACGAGTTCCCCCAGCTCCTCACCCTTTAACCCACTGTTCTCACACCCACTCTCAGGTCATTCAGGCTCTAGTTCACCTGTGCCTCCACCTACTCCCATCCATCCATCCATCCATCCATCCATACTCCCATCCATCCATCCATCCATCCATCCATCTACTTGTCCACCTACCAGTTCATCC
>NW_022451806.1:0-660 GCF_009761245.1 Sapajus apella
ATGCAGCTTTTAGAAGAAACGACTTTCTAACTCGCTGAATCTAAACAGATGCAACTTAGTAAGGTGAACGAACACGAAGCAGAGCACTTTGAACTAGATGATTCTCCTGTGTTTTAAACGCAATCTTACTGCTAGTTCCCATAGGCCTCTGTATGCCTGGAAAGGACAGTTTCCAGAGCCTCCAAAGAAAGGATTTCTCAACTGCTGCACACACACATCAGTTTAACTCTGTACTTGATTGTACGGCTTGACAACCATTCTGGTAGATAGCTGCGTTTTTCTTTTAAAGCAAGATATTTCACATTACACCCTACAGACACCTTCTCTCTGGAATATCCAAACGCAGCTTCTAGAAGAAACAACATGTTTCTAGCTCGCTGAATCTAAAGATAGATGCAACTTCCTAAGGTGAAGGAACACAAAGCAGAGCAGTTTAAACTAGACTTTTCCACTTTGTTTTAAACGCTGTCTTACTGCTTGTTCTTATATGCCTGTATAAGGCTGGAAATATCTGTTTCCAGATTCTACAAAAAAAGGATTTCTGAACTGCTGCACACACACATCAGTTTAACTCTGTAAGTTGACCGTATAGCTTGACAACCATTCTGCTAGCTAGCTTCGTTTTTGTTTAAGAGCAAGATATTTCTCATTACAGCCTAT
>NW_022451806.1:760-1278 GCF_009761245.1 Sapajus apella
TTACACTTTGTTTTAAACGCAGTCTTACTGCTTGTTCTTATATGCCTTTATAAGGCTGGAAATATCTGTTTCCAGATTCTCCAAAGAAAGGATTTCTGAACTGCTGCACACACACATCAGTTTAACTCTGTAAGTTGATTGTACAGCTTGACAACCATTCTACAAGATAGCTGCGTTTTTGTTTAAGAGCAAGATATTTCTCATTACAGCCTATAGTCTAATTCTCTCTGGAATATCCAAACGCAGCTTTTTAAAGAAACCAGTTTCTAACTCTTTGAATGTAAACATAGATGCAACTTCCTAAGGGGAACGAACAGAAAGCAGAGCACTTAGAACTACATGTTTCTCCTGTGTTTTAAACGCAGTCTTACTGCTGGTTTTAAATGCCTGTATATGGCTGGAAATATCTTTTTCCATAATCTTCAAAGAGACGATTTCTCATCTGCCGGACACACACATCAGTTTAACTCCGCAAGTTGATTGTGCAGCTTGAAAACCATCCTGTTAGATAGCTGTGT
>NW_022451807.1:0-756 GCF_009761245.1 Sapajus apella
GTCATCACGGCGGGGTATTGGGGAAAGTTTTCAATGAGCAATAATCTCATCTCAGATAAAACTCATTGGCTACGATACTGCCACTGCGCAAAGCTCGCAGATTCTTTTTCAAGCAAGTGTGGTTAGAATTTACACACATGTGTAGATGCCTCTGACCATTCAATGACCTTGCTGCCTGGTGAGATGAGTCAGTATTGCAGCAACACTCCCGGAAAATAGTCTGACTAATTTTTGGATATTTTCTGGGAAAAAAATTTGGTTTAACTTTGCGTAGACCCGGGCGGAGAATACAGCACTATGGTCCACCTGTACAGGGAGATTTTGGCCTGTGCATCTGGAAAGCAGGCTCATCTGCTCACCAGGCTTCATCCAGGGCACCCTAGAATCTCCCTGTCAGAATTTGTATTCTTGCCCTGAGAACAATTCTGTGCTCGTGCTATGACTAAACACTGGTTTGGTCTTATGTGAAGTGTGATTTTCTTAATGTGACCTGCTTTTCTGAATTTGCCTACAGAAGGTCGAAAAGATCATGAGGAGGACCGGCAATACGGAGACAGCCAAAATAAACTTCTTATGAGTCAAGCGGCCCACGACCTGGGCTGCCGGCTGAAGACGGAAGGTAAGCTCTATAGGTTCACCATCACCGAAGTGCTGAAGAGTGTTCTGTGTTTTGTCTGAGAAACCGAACACTCTCTTCATCAGAATTTATTTCATTTTCCCCATACTTCCAGGCAAATAGAAATTTGTATTTTAACA
>NW_022451807.1:766-1277 GCF_009761245.1 Sapajus apella
CTGCAATCTGCACTTCACACGGACTCCGGTGATTCTCCTGCCTCTGCCTCCTGAGTAGCCGGGACCACAGGTGCTCACCACCACACCTAGCTAATTTTTGTATTTTTAGTAGAGACGGGGTTTCGGCATATCGGCCAGGCTGGTCTTGGACTCCAGACCTTCAATTTTTTCACCCGCCTTGTCCTTTGAAATCACGGATTTTGTTTTTTCTGTTTTTTTGAGATGGAGTCTCCCTCTGTGATTCAGGCTGGAGTTGAGTTGCACGATCTCAGGTCACTGCAACCTCTGCCTCCTGGGTTCAGACGAGTGTGCCGCCTCAGCCTCCCGAGTAGCTGAGACTGTAGGCGCGTGCCACCATGCCCAGCTAATTTCTTCATATTTTTAGTAGAGACAGGCTTTCACCGTGTTAGCCCGGATGGTCCCGACCCCCTGACCTCGTGAAGTGCTCACCGCGGCCTTTCAGAGTGCTGGGATTACAGGCGTGAGCCACCGTGCCCGGCCCACAGATTCT
>NW_022451808.1:0-1277 GCF_009761245.1 Sapajus apella
TTTTTCTCTTATTGCAGGAGAAGCCTGCGGCCCAGTATCACCACCGTACGTATTCTTTTTCTTTTAAACAGTTACTGAGATGTAATTGACATGCAAGCCAATTCACCCATTTAAAGTAGGTGATTCAGTGTTTTTACTATAATTAGAGGGTTGTGCAGCCATTGTTACAATCTAATTTTAGAAGCTCTTGATTCCTCCTCAAAAAATGTCAGTAGTGACTCCTCTGTTTTCCCCAACCCCCACATTCCTGGTTCTAGGCAGCCCTCATCTACTTCCTGTTTCTATAGTACACTGCCTTTCTGTATTCACCGGTTGTTCAAATGACTATTTCGCATTGATGAGGCTGCCCTAGCTAGGAAGCCAAGGCTCTTTCATTTCTTTCTGCCCCTCTCCTTTGCCTTCCTTCAGCACCAAGGAGAATGGTCCAGCAGCAGCTCAGTTCATGTTTGTCAACCACCCAGCTCCACACACTCCAGCCCCCGTCCACATTCCCCAAAGCTCCCTGTGAGATTCCTCAGCAGCACCAATGCCCTGACTGTCACTCTGTGTTCTTTTAGGTCCTGTTGAGGTCCTGCAGGACCTAGTCATAGAGGACCTTGACAAGGAGGAGCTGCCCTCTGTCCCGGTAAGATACATTTCTTCATCTTGAAGAGAAATGTTTTTTTCTGGGGCTTCTAGAATATCAAGTGAATATCATTTTTTACTGCCATCGTGAATCAGGCCTCGGTTGTCATGGCCTCTAGCCACCAGTCACTGGAGTTTACGACCAACTGAGGCCTGATTGATGATGTCAGTCAAAAGATGACATAACTTACAAACTGGACGTAAGCAAATTACTCGGTAGCAACATTTTCTTTTTGAAAAATAGTTTTGTATTTCCCAGCCAACATAGACACTTGCTAAATATGCCAAACCCACTGCATTTTCTGCAAGCATGCTCTGTGCGTTATTTGGGGCCAGTGACTTGATCACTGTTTGAAATCCGGTTTTCTTTTTGGTTTTGGTTTTGAGACAGAGTCTCTCTGTCACCAGGCTACAGTCCGGTTCTGTGATCTCAGATCACTGCAGCGTCCACCTACTGGGTTGAAGCGTTTCTCCTGCCTCAGCTTCCCAAGTAGCTGGGACCACAGGCTCTCGCCACCACGATATCCAGCTTTCCTTGTAATTTTTAGTACGGACGGGGTTTCACCATGTTGGCCAGGATAATCTCAATCTCTTGAAGTCATGATCTGCCAACCTTGGAGTCCCAAAGTGCTGGGATTACATGCGTAAGCCAC
>NW_022451809.1:0-150 GCF_009761245.1 Sapajus apella
CACGAGGTCAAGAGATCGAGACCATCCTGGTCAACATGGTGAAACCCCGTCTCTACTAAAAATACAAAAAATTAGCTGGGCATGGTGGCGCGTGCCTGTAATCCCAGCTACTCAGGAGGCTGAGGCAGGAGAATTGCCTGAACCCGGGAG
>NW_022451809.1:250-1277 GCF_009761245.1 Sapajus apella
AAAAAAAAAAAAAAAAAAAAAAAAGAAATGTCTGATATAGCTTAGGACAGCTGTTCCTGCAGCTCAGCTGATGCAGCAGGGCAATGGTGAGGCTGTGGAATGGCAGGGCCTCCCACATTCAGGTGTTAGTACTCAGTCCCCTTTTCCTCCTGCTAGGAATTGCCTGAGGGTGCCGTATGCCTCTCTGTCTGCCCCTCCAGATTCATCCTTGGTCCTTCCTCACTTGCTCAGTGCTCTGGAGGCTGACATGAATAAACTGCATCGATGGGGCCCATTGCCCTCTGCCTTCCAATGGGATTCCATGTGCAGGGAGTCCCTGGCTGAAGATCAGAGGACAGGAGGGGGATGAGGCCAGCAAACTCGCTCCTATGTCCATCTCAGGACCATTGTCCAGCGCACAAATTTTACTATAGTTAAATATTAATGATTTTTGCCTCATGATTTGGGAGCAGTCAGAGGAACAGAAGCCTGGAGAGAAAGTCAGGACTGGAACTCAGAATCCTTGGGAAGCAACTTGCTGAATCCCATGACTAGAATTCCTAGCTTCCTTTGATGGGCAACGTTGAAAACACCAGATTGATAGAGAAAATAATTATGATAAGAAGAAGGACCTGAGGAGAAGGAGAGGGAAGAATGAGAAGAAAAGCAATAATTAATATTTACTGAGTTTTGACTGTATCTGTACCTATACATATACACATGAATTCAGAGTTCACACTGAGCATTGTTATAAGTATTCCACTCAATTCTAAATATCAGAAGGTATATACAAATATTAAGCATCTTTAAATGTGATGAAATGAAAGCAAGCAACTTGTTTCAAGTTTACACAGCAAGTAAATGGAGGCTTAAAAAAGGAACTGTAGACCTAGCTCACAGGTCTTTCCACCAAGGCCTTATTCAGCTATGGGAGGCCCAACTTACATCTCCCAAAACTGTCCTTAGTTAGTTTAGTGGACATTTCATTCAAATGTTAGAACGATATAGAGGAGGGGAAATGGCAGGAGCCATATACAGTGTGACTTCA
>NW_022451810.1:0-1277 GCF_009761245.1 Sapajus apella
CACCCCAGGACTCTCCAACCCTATCAAATAATTATATATATAAACTACTTGGTACTTCACATAAACTACTTTAGATATCTCCCATTTTCTCCAATTTTCACATATATTTGGTAAACCTTTTTTTAAGCCTTTCAAAAGTCAGAATTACACTTTATATCTCTTAGAATCTTTTATGCGTAACAATTTCTGGTACATATTTAGCCATCAAAATGCTCTTTTGACAATCCCTCTCAAGTCAGCATCTTATAACTCTGCGCCCTTCTATCTTGCCATTCATGTCTGTCTTTCCTTGTTAGCCCCTAATCACAGATCATATCCCACACCACTCCTATCTCCGCAACCCAGACCTAGAAGAGGGCTCTGTGGCTATGTAGAAATACAGTGAATAAAGAATTCCTTCCACAACTGGGGCTATTAAACTTTTCAAGTGATAATTTCATTCTGAAAACCAAATTCTGAATTCTGAGATGGTCTTAATCACTGAAAATTTCATTATCCCAATTGCATAGATAATACACATCTTCACCACCATGACCATGAAGAATACTGAAAAATGGTTTGGTTTTCCTACTTATTTTCCATTCTGGTGGTTGTTCTCCTGAAATCTCCAGGTATACAATGTCTTTATATGCCCTCTGACCATCCAAATGAGAATTAGGTGAGGTATGAGATCTTATACAATGCCAGATGCTATATCAGACATTTGGCATTATTGAATCATTTAATTCTTACCAACAATTGGTGTAGGTATTATCTACATTTTTCAGATGAGAAAGTTAAGGTTCAAAGTTTAGTAATTTGCCCTAAATTTCTAAGTGATGGCTTTAGGATTTGAAAGCAAATCATCGTGGCTTGAAACCCATGCATTTTAACAGAAAAACAACAAAAACCCTCTTTCCTATTCAAGTCTCGAAATAACAGGACCTAGAAGAAACTGCTTTGGTGAGGAGCATGCTTTCTCTGTAGCTCTAAGGGCAACCTGGCCTCCAACTTTGAGAGCTTGCTCATTCCTCTAACTAACCAAGAAAAAAAAAAAGTCCAATTTCAGCAAGTACCACAAGGGGGAGCTAAGTCCTAAAAAACCCTAGATAAGCTTCTAGACATTAAATATCTCATTTCAAGCATGGCTCTCTTAGAAAGATTTGAATAAATATTCTACCATAAGTGACTCTTTCTAAGAAATAGACCCGACAACCCCTTTCCTGCTTAAAATCTTCAAAAGATCCCTGCCAACAATGATCTGACCACTCACCATGGCACACAATTTTCTGACTTCT
>NW_022451811.1:0-410 GCF_009761245.1 Sapajus apella
GTGAATGTAGCAGTTCACCAACCCTTACTTTGGGGAATCTGGAAAGACATATTTCCAGCTTTATACAGACTCTTAATAATTAGCTTTAAGATCGCATCTATATGATACCAGAAAAGTCTCTTTCAAACTGCTGCACTGTGTGTTCGTTCACCTTCGGAAGTTGCATCCATGTTTAGATTCTGCGAGTTAGAAAGACTTTTCTCCAAAAAGCTGCGTTTGGATATACCTGAGTGAATGGGAGTATAGGGTTTAATGAGAAATATCTTGCTCTAAAACTAAAACGGAGCTATGTAACAGAATGATTGTCAAGTTGTATATTAAATTTACACAGTTAAACAATTTTGTGAATGTAGCAGTTCACCGACAATTTCTCTGGAGAATCTGGAAAGAGATATTTACAGCCATATACA
>NW_022451811.1:510-767 GCF_009761245.1 Sapajus apella
ACCTTCGGAAGTTGCATCTATGTTTACATTCTGCGATTTAGAAAGACGTTTCTCCAAAAAGCACCGTTTGGATATTCTTGAGTGAATGGGAGTATAGGGTTTAATGAGAAATATCTTGCTCTAAAACAAAAACCGGGCTATGTAACAGAATGATTTTCAAGGTGTATATTAAACTTACAGAGTTAAACAATTGTGTTAATGTAGCAGTTCACCCACCCTTTCTTTGGAGAATCTGGAAAGAGATATTTACAGCCATG
>NW_022451811.1:867-1277 GCF_009761245.1 Sapajus apella
GTGAATGTAGCAGTTCACCAACCCTTACTTTGGGGAATCTGGAAAGACATATTTCCAGCTTTATACAGACTCTTAATAATTAGCTTTAAGATCGCATCTATATGATACCAGAAAAGTCTCTTTCAAACTGCTGCACTGTGTGTTCGTTCACCTTCGGAAGTTGCATCCATGTTTAGATTCTGCGAGTTAGAAAGACTTTTCTCCAAAAAGCTGCGTTTGGATATACCTGAGTGAATGGGAGTATAGGGTTTAATGAGAAATATCTTGCTCTAAAACTAAAACGGAGCTATGTAACAGAATGATTGTCAAGTTGTATATTAAATTTACACAGTTAAACAATTTTGTGAATGTAGCAGTTCACCGACAATTTCTCTGGAGAATCTGGAAAGAGATATTTACAGCCATATACA
>NW_022451812.1:0-1277 GCF_009761245.1 Sapajus apella
AGTGAATGGGAGTATAGGGTGTAATCAGAAATATCTGGCTCCAAAAGAAAAACGGAGCTATCTAACAGAATGATTGTCAAGGTTTATATTCAACTTAAGAGGTAAACAGACCTGTGAATGTAGCAGTTCAGAAATTCTTTCTTTTGAGAATCTAGAAAGAGATATTTCCAGCCATATACAGGCACATAAAAATTAGACGTACGTTCACGTCTAAACCACAGGAGAAACGTCTCTTTCAAACTGATCTCCTGTGTGTTCGTTCACCTTAGGAAGTTGCATCTATGTTTAGATTCAGCGAGTTAGAAACACGTTTCTTCTAAAAGGTGCGTTTGGATATTCCTGAGTGATGGGAGTATAGGGTGTAATGAGAAACATCTGGCTCCTAAACAAAAACGGAGCCATCTAGCAGAATGATTGTCAAGGTTTATACTCAACTTACAGAGTTAAACAGATTTGTGAATATAGCGGTTCAGAAACTCTTTCTTTTGAAAATCTAGAAAGAGATATTTCAAGCCATATAGAGGCACATAAGAATTAGCAGTAAGATCACGACTAAACCACAGGAGAAACGTCTCTTTCAAACTGCTCTGCTGTGTGTTCGTCCACCTTAGGAAGTTCCATCTATGTGTAGATTCAGCGAGTTAGAAACACGTTTCTTCTACAAGCTGCGTTTGGATATTCCTGAGTGAATGGGAGTATAGGGTGTAATGAGAAACATCTGGCTCCAAAACAAAAACGGAGCTATCTAACAGAATGATTGTCAAGGTGTATATTCAACTTACAGAGTTAAACATATGTTTTAATGTAGCAGTGCCAAAATGGTTTCTTTTGATAATCTAGAAAGAGATATTTCCAGCCATAAACAGGAACATAAGAATTAGCGGTAAGATCGTGTCTAAACCACAGGAGAAACGTCTCTTTGAAACTGCTCTGCTGCGTGTTCTTTCACCTTAGGAAGTTGCATCTATGTTTAGTTTCAGCGAGTTAGAGACACGTTTCTTCTAAAAGCTGCGTTTGCATATTCCTGAGTGAAAGGGAGTATAGGTGAAATGAGAAACATCTGCCCCCAAAACAAAAACGGATCTATCTAGCAGAATGATTGTAAAGGTGAATATTCAACTTAGAGACTTAAACAGATGTGTGAAAGTAGCGGTTCAGAAACACTTTCTTTTGACAATCTAGAAATAGATATTTCCAGCCATAAACAGGCACATAATATTTGGCGGTAAGATCGCGTCTAAACCACAGGAGAAATGTCTCTTTCAAACTGCTCTGCT
>NW_022451813.1:0-1276 GCF_009761245.1 Sapajus apella
TCACCGACGCTGGAATGGAATAGTGTGAACACAGCTCACTGTAGCCTTGACCTCCCGGGCTCAAGCGGTCCACTCACCTCAGCACCTCCAGGTAGCTGGGACGGAAACCACCTTTGCAAAATTATGGCTGAGCAATGAAAGAGCTCTAACTTAACCAACGCCATCTTGCTTCTAACCTCCAAGGTGTCCTTTTTCATTCCTGGGCATAGGCTGAACTGGCATTGGGTGAAACTTACTTTGTAGTTAATAGTTTAAACAAAGACAGTAACAGCCCTTTTCCAAAGCAGACTACTTCTTGCCTGAAAACTGCATAGCCTTTGCTGGAATAATGTTAGCTATAGGATTAGAAATGATGGTTTAGGTGTCGTGCAGCTGGAGGCTACAGGATTCTGGCCTCGCTGAAGTGTTCTAAGATCAGTGCCTGAGATACGTTGTTGACCCTACACTTGATGGATCAGCTGGCACTGCCAAGGTCAACAAACTGCACTCCATCTCCAAAAAAAAAAAAAGTAGAAACATAGTCTTGAGTGGCAGCAGAACAGGCAGATCTTGCTGTTACCTCTTCCAACCCTAGCCAGGCTTATATGCCACAGGGAAAGAGTGTGCATGGTCTATAAGGACAATTAAAGCTGACTTTCCAGGAAAAGACAAGAATGCTGTATATATCATAACCTGTCATTTGTGTAAAACATCAAGACAGGGGTTTTTTTGTTTTGTTTTGGTTTACTTCCCAAACTACATTGCTGTAAAGATAGTTTTGACCAAAGTGCAGGTTTTACGATAAGTACCTGCACAAGGAACAGTAGATAAAGTAGAAATCTTGGAAGCATTTCTGGAACTGGGGTTAATCAGAAGTCTACAAGGGCCAGGTGCAGCGGCTCATGCCTGTAACCCCATCACTTCAAGAGGCCAAGGTGGGAGAATTGCTTGAACCCAGGAGTTCAAGACTCGCATGGACAACATAGTTAGAACCTGTATATACCCACCTCCCCCTCAAAAAGATAGCCTAGAGTAGTGGCACACACCTGTGGTCCCTGCTGCTCAGGAGGCTGAGGTGGGAGGATCGCTTGAGTCTGGGAGGTTGAGGCTGCAGTTGCTGGTGGGCTTGGGGGGGTGGTCTTTAGATACTGGCGAAACCCCAGCCCTGGCTTGTGTTTCCAGTTCTTGACACTGTCATAGAAAGAATTCAGGGAGGAGTCAGCATGAAGCCAAAGGCAAGAAGCGTTTATTGCAAAGCAAAAGTATACACTCAAGCATGGGCCTGCAGATGTACTCG